>NC_037668.1:128182868-128266199 GCF_003255815.1 Theropithecus gelada | reverse complement strand
CCCAGGCTGGAGTGCAGTGGCCGGATCTCAGCTCACTGCAAGCTCCGCCTCCCGGGTTCACGCCATTCTCCTGCCTCAGCCTCCTGAGTAGCTGGGACTACAGGCGCCCGCCACCTCGCCCGGCTAGTTTTTTGTATTTTTTTAGTGGAGACGGGGTTTCATCGTGTTAGCCAGGATGGTCTCGATCTCCCGACCTCGTGATCCACCCGTCTCGGCCTATTAAACATTTTTAGTTAGTGCTTTTCATGAGAGGTTACCAAAGAAAAATAAACATTTTTAAAATGCTGGCACTTTAGTGATTTTTTACAAAGTATTTTGTGTAAGGTTACTTCAGCAGTAGAGACAGGACTAAAATCTTGTATATTATCACAATTTATCTCCATGCATTCCATTGACGGTCACAATTGAAGCAATTATATCCAAATTATGAAGAAAATATATACCAAACTTCTATAATTACTTAACCTTGAGGCTAGCCTAGAGATATTTAAAACAAAAAATGTTAGGCTGTTATTAACATAAATTCTAACTAGTTTAAATAAACCCAATATTTTTTTGTTGTTTCAGTTTTTGTTTTTTGAGACAGTCTCACTGTCACTCAGGCGAGAGTCCAGTAGTGTCATCATGGTTTACTGCAGCATCAACTTGCTGGGCTCAAGCAATCCTTCTGCCTCAGCCTCCTGAGAAGCTGGCCCCACAGGTGCATGCCAACATACCTGGCTACTTTTATTTTTAAGATTTTTTGTAGAAACAAGGTCTCCCTATGTTGCCCAGGCTGGCCTCAAATTCATGGACTCAAGCGATTCTTCTGCCTTGGCTTCCTAAAGTGTCAGGATTACAGGAAGGAGCCACTGCACTTGGCCAACCCAGTCTTTCATGCTACAGTATGGGCTAGAGAAAAGGATGAAAGATCACATGTGATAGTGATAGAGGTACTACAGAGCTAGAGAAAAAGATCAGCAACTCATTTCTGATATATAAAGAGAGAAGACAAATTCATAGGTTAGGTCACAGACACAGGTAAATAGGAAAATAAGGAAATATAGAAAAAGATTTGTATAGAGTTCTTTATGAAAATAATCTATTTCAATAAATCTATTAAATAGATAATAGCTGGATACCAAAAATGACAAGAGATGTTTATCAATTAAAAAGCCATTTAACAAAAGACCAGTTTATACATTCCTTTCAATTATGTCCATAAAAAATTTAAATATACAAATTACATTCTCAAACCCAAAAGAATCTTTCTAAACAAATGAAATACAGATATAGACAAAGTCAGGATCCAAATTATTTTAAAAAGTTTTTAAATTACAGTAAATTATATTTTGTAATTACAAATGAAACAAACTGACAGTTTTATACAATTGTTAAAGTTTCAAAAAGCTCAGTGATGGAGCAATAGTATCACAATTTATTTAAGTAAGCACTGTTCACAAATGTTTATGCTTTTGTAATATACCTATTTTAATTTTGTTAATGAATTTAAAGAGCTAATGTTGAAGCAACCAAAAAAATAGAAATGTATTTATTCTTAAAACATCCTAATTTTGCCCATGTGTCTAAAGTTGTGAATTACAGGAACACCCTCCAGAAAAATCAGGTACTTGGTAAAGCAAGGCACATAGGACCAGATTTTGATAAAGGTGCTTGTTCTCTGCTCCTGTAACTACTTTAAATAACCTGGAGATTCATAAGATGACTTTCAATATAGCATAAATAACTTTTATAAACCTTTTTTATGTAACGTATTCACCCATGATAATTAAATATTATAATGTGAATGTGTAAATCAAATGAGCAATGCTAAACCCTTTAAGAAAAAACCCAACTCAGTTTAATGACTGTACAATGAAATTTTAAAAGTTCAATAATTTGATATGTAAGAATAATCAGTATTACAGTAACTGTAGAGAACATAACCAGTTTCCTTTCAGATTATATCTCCTTAGAATCTAAATATTAAGCTACCTTTCCTTCCATGAAATTATGACATTCAATATAAATTGATGTAAACATTTAAGTTTTGCATCTCTAAACTATATATTCCACCATAAAAGTAGCCTATAACATCTCTAAAATCACTTATTAAAGAATTGATAATATAATACTGCCGTGTTGAAATATCCGTCTGTTGCATTTCAAACTTTTCTTCCCAAATACCATATTCTTAATTTTTAAAAGAACTATCGATTGGCACTCTTCTCCCATGAGTTAGCACATTTTCACATTGAACAAAGTAGTTGCGTGATAACAAATAAAAAGTATAGGAATTTAAATAATGATGGGAGTCATCATTATAAAAGCTTGATACAGTAAGGCCTGTGGAGGTCATCAAAATACACATTACACACATAAGGAAATGGCATTATCTGTATATGTGACATGATCCTAGGGCATAGGTCTACCTTCTCATGTATGATTACTTTTTTATGAATTAAAAATTATAAACCACATAGCCCAGTCTCTAATAAACATTTTCAAACCCACTAGAAAAGCAAAATATAAATTATGCCTGCCCAATAAAATCGTGCTTTGAAAATATACTTGACTACTTTGTCCATTTTTACAATTCTTGTTTACATTTTTATAACTTTCATTAGAAATTTTGAAAATTGCGTTTTGACACCTAAAAATGTGTTACCACTGTAACTAACATGTCTAATATCTAATTTACTTGTATAAGTTTTTTAAATTATTAAAATAGAAACAGACTAAACCTGATTAAATGTGAATGCACACTGCATTAATACCCAACCAATACTTCAATGTACCCAACCAATACTTCAATGTGCGTTAAACATAAATCATATTTCATCTTGAATTCTGTGCATTTGCAGGATTTAGATTTTACGTAGCAGTAAGTAATAATGTAAGTCTGAATATTATTGCAATCTAAAACTACCATGTTCAAAATGTGGTGAACTTATTAAGCAAATTCTAAAGGGTGGTTACTGAAAATCATGTTGGGAATCCACAAAGTTTGCTTGGTACCAATTTGGAATCACCACCAAAGTGATTTTAAAGATTTGGTAATTTTAAATGCTTTTAAACTTTGGATGGAATTGATGAGCCCTGCAATCTGTAGATTATTACTGCAAAAGCAAGGTAACACTGCCAGTTCACGTTAGGCAAGTGTACCCAACAGTTTGTAACATAGTATTTTTGAGTCAAATTCTGTTTAATAAAATCCATGAGAGCTATATAAAAATACTTATTTTTTACAGTTTTTATATCTATTAGAACAGTCTTTAAAAATATATACAGTGTAGGCCGGGCACAGTGTCTCACGTCTGTAATTCCAGCTACTCAGGGGCTGAGGCAGGAGAATCCCTTGAACCAGGGAGTGGGAGGTTGCCGTGAGCCGAGATCGGGCCACAGCACTCTAGCCTGGCGACAAAGTGAGACTCTGTCTCAAAAAAAAAAAAAAGTATTTTACTTTTTTCATTCATACTGTGGGTGTGTGTGTATGTAAACATATATATATATTTAAATTTAATTAATTATTTTTTTTTTTTTTTTTTTTTTTTGTGAGACAGTCTTGCTGTCATCCAGGCTGGAGTGCAGTGGAGCGATCTTGGCTCACTGCAACTTCCAACTGGTGTGTTCAAGAAATTCTCCTGCCTCAGCCTCCTGAGTAGCTAGGACTACAGGCGTGCACCACCATGCCCAGCTAATTTTTGTATTATTGGTAGAGACGGGGTTTCACCATGCTGGCCAGGCTGCTCTCGAATTCCTGACCTTGTGATCCACCCACCTCGGCCTCCCAAATTGCTGAGATTACAGGCGTGAGCCACAGCGCCCAGCCAGTAAAATACTTCTTATACTCAGTAATTCTGTCTATAGTTAATAATTAAATTAAACCCATATTCAAATTATAGAAAGCATTTTTGCTCACCAAATCATCTTACCATTTATAATATATTCTCTCTCCCTTTAACCAACTTATTAAATAACTCATGTAATCTGCATCCTCAGCTCCAGTGTTCATTAAAAAGGGAAAAAACCCCACTATTTTAAAGCAAAATGGTGGCTCCTTCTCAGTAGCTTTTTTTTTTTTTTTTTTTTTTTTGAGACAGAGTCTCACTCTGTCACCCAAGTTGGAGTGCCAGTGGCACAATCTCCGCTTACTGCAACCTCTGCCTCCCGGGTTCAAGCGATTCTCCTGCCTCAGCCTCCCGAGTAGCTGGGATTACAGGCACGTACCACCATGCCCAGCTAATTTTTGTATTTTTGGTAGAGACGGGGTTTCACCATGTTGGTCAGGTTAGTCTCAATCTTTTGACCTTGTGATCCACCTGCCTCGGCCTCCCAAAGTGCTGGGATTACAGGCGTGAGTCACTGCACCCGGCCTTCTCAGCAGCTCTTGTGGGAACACAGAAGGGGAATTCAAAATTTGGCTACCTCTCCCACTCGTGTGATCAGGGAAGAACAGGCTTATGAGAGACCTGAAAAATTCTTCCGAGCAGCTTTGGATTTAAAGTTATAGCGCTGTTTAAAATAATGTAATATGGCAATCTGGAATGTCTCCAAGAAAAGTCATTTTGGTCTCAGTCACTGACATCTGTACTATTATTTGTTTGAATGTTCTTTTTGTCAACAGTTGTAGAGTAAAGAAGTTTTTACAGATCAATGAGTAAAATGTTCATTTAATAACTTTCTAACTATATACAGTATATGCTTGATAATTCAAAACTCTCCAAATGTGGATATGATACAATAATTATTTCAAATTATTAAATGAGTATTTAATCCTTTTAAATTACATTTTGAAAATTTAATGGCAATTACAAATTTTAATTTAAAATAATATTAAGGATTTAATCTGATTTACAGAAATGAAATGCAATGAAGAGATTAGGGGCTAACCTCCCATTACTATAAAATTCTCTGGCTAGCACAGGAGCAACTGGATTGCTTTCAGCAGTCTTGAAGCACTAAAATATCTTAAAATTCATATGGAGAAATAGTATGTATCTCTACATTAAATTTAGATATGATATTTATTCTCTGACAAATCAGACCCAGAATATTACTTTATTAATTTTTATGTAATTGAACAAAAAACATTTAGCCATCCTTCATTTAGTCATATTTTGTATAAATATAAAAATCTCTGATAAGTGAAATGTTTTTTCAAATTATATTTCTATTTTTTCACAGCTTTATAGGTAATTATAATTTTCAAACTTTAAATATTTCATGTGATTTGATATATCTGTACAGAAAGAGTAAGATAAAAACACTTAATAACATTAAATCTAATTTGCAAAAATTGATATCTGACATTTGTTGTGTGCTCTTGCAAAGAGTGCATAGGACATTTCTGCAGCAATCAAAAAGGTAAAATCTTTTTAAACTCAGATTTCAAGTTTTCTCTAATATTCCTTCTAATTCTAATCCCTGGAAATACTTTCAAGTTTTGATTTCTAGATGCAATGTGTTTTGTTACATATACACATATTTTATCCTTAAACTTTTAAAAAAACAGTATGATCAGATTCAGCATGATGATATCTTCACAGACTCTGTAGAAGTCCTCTGTGCAAGATTAATGTCGAGATTCCTAGTGCACCATCGTGAAAAACCAGTTAAAGATAGTATACAACTATGCTTTAGTGGGATTTCCTGCAGGTTTGGGATCATAACCATATAAAAAAGTAGCTGTTATTACAAGGATGGCTCCAAGGAAAAAGACACTGAATAAGACGAAGACAAAATAAAAAAGAGAAAATCAGATTAAAAGCAGAATAAGTTCCTTCTATTTCTTTACTATAAAAATAATTATAATTTGGGGAAAAATGTTCCAGTAACACAGCTAACAAATCTTGAGTACCTACTACATTCCAGGTATCTGGCTAAGTGCTTTATATGCATTCTTTCATTGAGTTCTCACAGCAACTCTATGAAGATGTACTAGTATTCACTTTTTACACATGAGGAAACAGTTTTAAAGAATTTAAAGAACTTGTCTAAAGCCCCATAACTTCAAGAGGATTCAAACTCAGGTATGTTTAACTCTACAGCCTGTACTCTCGTCCACTGCACTATACTGTCTTCTAAAACAAAGATATTTTAACTTCTGTATTTCACCTTAATAGGGATTTTGTATGCAATACATTCAATAACAAAAGGTCTTAATTCTTCAGTTGAACATATGAAAGGAAAATTTTATTCTGTCATGTTAAACCAAGGTAAAGTTTAGTTTAAAATCCAAGATAGTAATAAGCAAAACTCAGGACCAATTTTTATAGGATGCTTTACAAAAGGAATTACATTAAATACAGGGAGTTCTTGGTTTCCTCTTTATCCTATGTATCTATAGATACAGTCTACCTTACGATACATTGGAAATGAAGACTGGATATGTGAACTAGACTAGACTACAAATATTAACTTTTTTTTTTTTTTTTTTAAAGACAGGGTCTCACTCTGTCACTCAGGCTCTGGAGTGCAGTGCTGTCATCATGGCTCACTGCAGCCTCGACCTCCAGGGTTCAAGCAATCCTCTCAGCTCAGTCTCCTAAGTAGCTGGGACTACAGGTGCAAACCACCACACCTGGCTAACTTTTCTATTTTTTGTAGAGCCGAGGTTTCACTTTGTTACCCAAGCTGATCTTGAACTCCTGGGCTCAAGTGATCTGCCTCAGACTCCCAACATGCTGTGATTACAGGCATGAGCCACTGTGACCGGCCTGAATCTTAACTTTTATTTATTTTTTTGAGATGGAGCCTCTTCTGTCACCCAGGTTGGAGTGCGGTTGTGTGATCTCGGCTCACTGCAACCTCTGCCTTCCAGGTTCAAGCAATTCTCCTGCCTCAGCCTCCCAAGTAGCTGGGATTACCGCTGTGCACCACCACCCGCCGCTAATTTTTTGTATTTTTAGTAGAGACAGGGTTTCACCATGTTGGCCAGGCTGGTCTCGAACTCCTGACCTCAAGTGATCTGCCTGCCTCAGCCTCCCAAAGTGCAATCTTAACTTTTAATGTGTACATTTTTTTAAATGCTATTATAGAGACATAAGCTAGTTTTGGATTTAAAGTTTCTACTAATAGTCCAAAGCCATGCTCCTGGTTTTTTTTTCAATTGTCTGTAAATGAAAAATAATTACTAATCATTATTAAAAGGCCCTTCATAATATGGTCCCCCCAAACTCATCCTCCCCACTTCATGCCACCCAATCTATAATTCAGCCACTCCACTCAGTGAACACAACATACACCTTCTTGACAGTGTCTTTAGAGATACTATTCCTTCTGTCCACAGTTTCTTTGCTTCTTAGAAAATCCTTATTCATAATTCAGGTCTAATGTCTCCAAGACTCACTCCCCTAGGCAGAACTCCCCTAGCATAACACTTACCACACTGCCATTAAATGATGCATAAGTCCACTCCCCTGCTCAACCACGTGCTCTTCATTCACTGTGGTACCACAGTGCCTAGCATATACAGGGAGCTCAGTAATTATCTGTTATGATTAATAACTAGATTTGACTTGATGCAAATGGTTAACTCTTCAAAAGACTTGCAGTTATACATATAAAGTTATTAGGATAACATAAAACATCCTATAATGTATCTTGAAGAAATTGCTACCACATTAATATTTGGTAATTATTAATTACTAGACACTGTCTTCATTAGTCATTATGAACTATTCTTAGCTTTCTGGAACTTTGGAATGGCATGGACTGAAAGTTCATGTCAACTGAAAGATTCTATGGTCTACCTTTGTATCCACTGCAGGAATCCTTTCTATAATATCTTTAGCAGGATCTACTTGAATACCTAATAATGTCAGGAAACACCTGTTTCTCAAGCCAGCAATTTTTAGATGGTTCTGAGAGAGAAAATTGTCCCAGAAAAAAATATATATATTAGGAAAAAACTATCAGAATGTAATGATTACTTCAAGGATCTGAGCCCCCTCTAACAGAATTATTATATGTATACTTCCATTGTTGCATTGATCATACTGTTATAATTCATTTATTCACATCTGTCTTTGCAATCACTTGATGGTCACCAAACCTTGATGACCTTGAAGACAACAAATTGTGTCTCATTCATGCACTCCTTTTCCAGGAGCTAGCACGGTGGCCAGCACGCACATAGTAGACACTTAATAAACTTTTGATAAAAGAATAAGCAACCCTAAATGGAAGAATGGTAACACCACTAAGCAAAATAACAAGCACAAGAAAAATAATTTAGGGAAGTGGGTAATAGTGATATTGTATCAATGGAGATGTCTAACAGTCAATAGAATAAAGGGATCTAGAGTTTAGGTGAAATTTGAACTTATCTTCCTAGAGAAGACAGATATGACATGGCAGTGGATGAGATGGCCGAGAGAGGGAGCAAGGATTGACAAGCTACCAAAGGGACAATCAGAAAGGCAAGTATAGGCATACCATTTCAGAGAAGCCAAACAAACAACCCAGTTTCAGGAGGTGGAATGAGGCTAAAGGCAAATATATTATTACATTTAGGATAGAATTGAATGAAGATTGAGAAAATGTCACTAGATTTATTACTGAAAATGTATTATCCACAAAGGTAAGATGCATAAAGACAGAGGGCTTAGTTACCTATTTTAGGAAAAAGAATCCATCTTCTCCATCTGGCTGAGTGTCCTGAGCATATTCTCAAAATATTCATTCATTCATTCATTCATTCATTCGTTCGTCCATTCATTCGTTCGTTCATTCATTCAATAATGGCAGTATCATTGTCTTTTCTCTTTCTATCTTCAACCCAACAAACCTTATATACTTCCTCAGAAACATGAATTTACAGGCAGGCATATATCTCATTGCCAAACTACTACTCTTTTGTCCCTCTGTTGGCTTACTTGTTCATTTATTTGTTTATTCTCTGCATAATTCAAAGATTTAATTACCTCAGCCTTACATAAGGTTCTTTTAAAAAAAAAAAAAAAAAGGTATGATTTTTAAAGTAAAATCTAAAAATCTGCAAGGTGCAAACATTCTCAAAGTACATTAAAGCATATTATTTCCTCATCTTATGAACAGGGAATACGATTAAGGTTACAAAATTAAGATATAAGTGTTCATTGTTAGTCTAAGTCTCACTAGCTAAGTGATTCATTTCCATACAAAGCTGAAAACAGAAATGCTTTTAAATTTTTATCTCATAAGAACTACAAATCTCAACATGTATGTTCCAGACCTATTGTCTAGATTGCTAGAAAAGAATTAAAACCATCAATGTTCAATATAAAAATATAAAAAGGATATTATATTTTTATAGTGCCAAATTCCATCCATAATCCTATTTCATTCTCAAAAACACAAATGAGTTCGGCGCAGTGGCATATAACTATAATCCCACCACTCTGAGAGGCAGAGGTGGGAAGATTGCTTAAGGTAAGAAGTTCAAGATCAGCCTGGGCAACAAAGCACATCTGTAGTCCCAGCTACCCAGGAGGCTGAGGCAGGAGGATTGCTTGAGCCCAGGGGTTTGAAGCTGCAGTGAGCTATGACCATGCCACTACACTGCAATCTGGGTGACAAACTGAGACCCTGTCTCAAAAATATAAACATATAAATAATAAAGTAATAAATAAATAAAAGATCCTTGGGAGATTCCAAAGTTTAGAGGTTGAGAAAATCAGGAGAAGAGTAAAGTTGGAGGAAAACCAAGAGTGGTGTCCTGGAAACAATTAAAACTTCCCACTAGTCTGGGGTTATAAATTAAACAAAATACTAGAATTTTCAATGCTATCTGTAATGGATATTCACTACACTCAATTTTTCCTGATGCTATCTCCTCCCTTAGCATCCATAAAACTACAGAGTCCTGGGTCTCCTTCCTCACTTATAACTCCTCCTGCAATTCCTTTCCAGTCTGCTCTTCCTGCTACCACCTAATTGAGTTTCCTCATGAGCCACATTCTCTATATAAACTGTCTTCTTCAAGGAAGTCATGTAAATTCCGTATTTTAAAAATGTCATTACATGACTTATTTTTATGACTTTATATGACTTATTAACTTTTTTATATCACTTTTTTTTACTTTGCAGGGAAAATATTCACATCTATTTATTGGGAAAATTCTGGCCAGCCAAATTTGTATAAAAAACTTTTCAGAAGAAGACTTTATTTCATGACTTTAATTTGAAATATTTTTAAAACATAGTTAAATAAATTTTTAAAATTGTATTTCAATGCTTCTTCAAATTTATCAGATCACCTTACGGAGAATTCTAATTTTTCTATATACTTTTGGGGATTAAAAAAATAGAAAAGAATATTTTACCTGGTTGGCACAAAATCTTGAAGCCAAAAATAGGAGATCAATGTTGATAATATTATCGATAAAGAGGTTGCAAATCCTTTTAAAATATTATCTGCATACTTAATAACAGCAGCTATTACAAGGCCTCCAAGTGCCTGCAGAAGTTTTAAAAAAATATTTTTTAAAACACACATATAAAACTGCATTTCAAAACAATTTCAATATTTAATAAAGCTTTAAGCTTTTGTCCTATAAATTCAATCCCATTATAGTAAGGGATTGATTTTAAACATCTCTCACAACAAATAGACTTACAGGTTTTGTTCAATAGCCCTCTTATTTCAAAAGGCATTTAATAAAAGTAACTACCAGGATAATCTGCAGTTTGTTATAATGGAGTTTGACCATATTGCAAATAAAATGTCTATCATTATCCAATTTAGTAATTAAACATCACTTGTTTGGACAAATGTGAGAGGACTGGTCACTTTAAATAGTGAAATATTTTTACTTTTGAGTAAAATTAGTAATCAGAGTCATTTTACAGCCTTTCAATAGCCTCTTAATTTGACTTTTTTCCTATAGTTTCTCCCCGTTGAATTCCACCTTTTATTACTGTCAGATTAAGTTTTCTAAGGCACAATTTTAATTGTGCTCTTTCTTTAAGACTGTAGAAAGAACTTTCTACCCAATCCCTCTCAAATTCCCAATTGTAGCTACTTTAATAATGAGGTTTTACTATACTACACAGTTCTGCTTTCTGCCAAAGACTACTTATCATTTTCCAAATCTGGGTTACCTACTATAACAACTTTCAAAACACCTCTTCTATGATGGAAGCTTTATTTAGAGAAAGTCATAAATTATGCCAGTTGAGCTTACTACAAATTAATGTTTCAGTCCCAATATTTTTTGGCAATGTTGTCATTCATCTGTTTACTCCCTATTGAATCCTTCATGCCAGTTATACCAAACATTTTTTATTTTTCTCATATCTTCAGCCCCTTTTTAAGGGAAGGGGGCTTCTTCTCTTTGCTGGAATAAGATACATCATACATAAACTCTCTTGATTCACCCTATCTCCGCTTCAAATTTTCTTTTAATTATTTTTTTCAAATTTTCACTTATCCTTGTCTCCTTTTCTGCTATCTTATTTTTTTTTTTTTTTTTTTTTGAGACGGAGTCTCGCTCTGTTGCCCAGGCTGGAGTGCAGTGGCCGGATCTCAGCTCACTGCAAGCTCCGCCTCCTGGGTTCACGCCATTCTCCCGCCTCAGCCTCCCGAGTAGCTGGGACCACAGGCGCCCGCCACCTCGCCCGGCTAATTTTTTGTATTTTTTAGTAGAGACGGGGTTTCACCGTATTAGCCAGCATGGTCTCGATCTCCTGACCTCGTGATCCGCCCATCTCGGCCTCCCAAAGTGCTGGGATTACAGGCTTGAGCCACCGCGCCCGGCCTCTGCTATCTTAAAAATAGAAGTATCCGGCTGGGCGCGGTGGCTCACGCCTGTAATCCCAGCACTTTGGGAGGTCAAGGTGGGTGGATCACGAGGTCAGGAGATCGAGACCATCCTGGCTAACACGGTGAAACCCCGTCTCTACTAAGAAATACAAAAAAAAAAAAACTAGCTGGGTGAGTTGGCGGGCGCCTGTGCCTGTAATCCCAGCTACTCGGGAGGCTGAGGCAGGAGAATGGCGTGAACCCGGGAGGCGGAGCTTGCAGTGAGCTGAGATCCGGCCACTGCACTCCAGCCCGGGCGACAGAGCGAGACTCCATCTCAAAAAAATAAAAATAAAAAAAACACAACTATCCTTTGCCACCTTCACCTTCCTTCCTGGAGCCTTGCTTCTTAGGCTTCAAATATCTCTAGAAGAATAGGAGGCTCTAAGGATAGTGACTTGTGTCTTCATTTTTATATCCTCTAGAATTCTCCATATGTATTTTTTAAAGATGTAATTAATTACTCAACCCTTGAACAATTCCAAGCTATATATAAACTGAATTTGACAGACGTTTTCCAATATGTAACTACAATATGAGGCTATGAATTGTCACAATTAAATATCCAGATCTGCTTCTTGGGTCTTAATGGCTGACCCAGACTTCCTATACAATGATAAGACTTATAGAAAAATCCAAAGTTATATTTGCCTTAACCTTCAGCTCTTTTATTCTTAAACCCGTATTTTCATTATGTTACATTTAAATACCACAAAGTTCATTAAAGATCCCTTTTCAAAATAAGATTTCATTACAGCGTTAAGATCACTTCTATTCTAACTTCCTTGAATAAACTAGATACGAGAGCACTAACAGTAGTGCCCTTTTCCCCTCACATCAGCATATCAGGAGCTACTTTGATTCTCTATATTAAAATAGAGTTTATTAGCATTAAATCTAAGACTTTAAATGCTTTACCTGAAGAACAACTACTATCCAGGTCAGTCGGTTATATCCCTGAAAAAATCCATTCTTTGATACCAGTTCTCCATCATAAATGTATACACCCATTAATCCAAATATACTTCCAAAGAAACCTAAAAAAAATTAAAGTCTACATGATGTATCATTTAGTTTTTCTGAAGAGAAATATTTTTTCCACTGACATTCCAAATAATTTTATACTTAACTTTTTCTTTTTGATAAAATTAGATTACTTTCTTTTTTTTTTTTTTTTTTTGAGACGGAGTCTTGCTCTGTTCCAGGCTGGAGTGCAGTGGTGTGATCTCGGCTCACTGTAACCTCCGCCTCCCAGGTTTAAGCAATTCTCCTGCCTCAGCCTCCTGAATAGCTGGGACTACAGGTGCTTGCCACCACACCTGGCTAATGTTTTGTATTTTTAATAGAGACGGGGTTTCACTGTGTTAGCCAGGATGGTCTCGATCTCCTGACCTCGTGATCCACCTGCCTCGGCCTCACAGAGTGCTAGGATTACAGGTGTGAGGCACACGCCCAGCCAAAATTAGATTTTTTTAAAAATCTTTACTTGGTTTTGTATACTTAACAAAAGTATACTTAGTTTATGACTATAAGACAAAGACATACAAATGTAAAAAGACAAAGACAGAATATAAAAAATAACAGACATTATCAACTTTGGAGCACTAAAATAATACAATGCACAAATTAGATGATTACATGGCTAGCCCATTCAAATATGTGCAAATTGCTCACATTTGGAATATGTCATTGTTCTTCCACCTTCCTCTTGCTAGATCTAGATTTTCATATATTCACATTGGTACATACAAATATAAAAGCTCAGGCAGGGAGTACAACATTTTTCCTTATTAAGAAGTTTCGAGAGTGGGCACAGTGGCTCACGCCTGAAATCCCAGCACTATGGGAGGGCAAAGCAGGAGAATCATTTGAGCCCAGGAGTTTAAGACCCGCCCAGGCAATGAAGCAAGACTCTATCTCTACCAAAAAATTTTAAAATTAGCTAGGTGTGGTGGTGCACGCCTGTAGTCCTAGCTAATCAGGTGGCTGAGGTGGGACGATCACTTGAGCCCAGAAGTTTGAGGTTACAGTGAGCTATGATTCTACCACTGCATTCCAGTCTGAGCAAAACAGCGAGACTGTCTCTAGAAAGTAAATAAATAAAGTTTTGTTTTGAAAGTATAACTAATAATTAATACCCAAAAAATCACAGCTAAGAAACAGTCATAGAAAACATTAGATTCTGTGTTACTGAAGCTTCACTGTTAGAGAAAGTCAACTTGGTAAGAGCAGAAACTGTCTTGTTCATGTTGAATCTCACCTCAAAAGCATAGTCTATCACATGACTATTGGAGTAAGAGACTCCCAGAAGCATTGCTAGGCTATAAATAAAGAAATTCATGCTGACAGGGACCGCTTTTTATGGGTAGCCTTTGAAATATATGCAGTTAAAGAGTGCAAGGGTAAAGCAATTTTTAAAAATGAAGTCATAACTAATCAAAGTATTCCACAATAGAAAGGAAGTGAAAAGGATGTGAAATGCTCTAAAATTCCATTTAAGTCAGCTCTATCCTTTTAATGTCTAATTTCAAACATGAAATTAATGCTGGCATATAATTGCCAAAACACATCTGATAGTATTTTATATGATGGTATTATATATATAAAATATGTACGTGTGTATATATATACACACATACGTAAAAAATACCATCAGAAGAGTTTTATATATAACATATATATATATATAATATGTATATTTTGAGACAGGATTTTACTCTCTCACTCAGCAGGCTGGAGTGCAGAGGCACAATCACAACTCACTGCAGCCTTGACTTCTTGGACTCACGCGATCCTCCCACCTCAGCCTCCCAAGTAGCTTGGACCACGGGCACATGCTACCACACCTGGCTAATTTTTGGTTTTTTTTGTTGTTGTTACTGTTTTCTGTACAGAGTTTTGTAGTGTTGCTCGGGCTGGTCTCCAATTCCTAAGCTCAAACAATCCACCTGCCTCAGCCTCTCAAAGTGCTGGGATTACAGGCGTGAGCCACCGCATCCAGCCTTACACATATATATATATTTTTTAAGAAACAGGGTCTCACTATGTTGCTCAGATCTCAAACTCCTGGTTCTCAAGCAATCCTCCCATCTCAGCCTCCCAAGTATCTGGGATTAGAAGCACAAGCCACCACATCCAGTAAAGTTTTTTAATTTATGAAAGTAAGACTTCGTAATTACCAAAAAAGTATACATTATAGAAGGATACATACATGTCATACATGTCAGCATGAACAGGTCTACTGCATTCTAACAGTTGCATAATATTCCTTTGTATGGATTATAATAGCAAATATGTATGTATCAGCATGTAACAGGAATTATTCTAAGTGCTTCCTGTATGTTAACTGATATACAACACTATGAGGTAGATGTCTATTTTATAGATGAAGAAACTAAAGCATAAAGAGGTTACATAACTTGCCCAAGCTCACACTACTGGTGCTCACACTACTTATCTTTGTGCTCTTATAGGATAGATCCTTATCCAGACTTGGAATTCTTACATTAAAGCCTATACATATTTAAAATTTTAGCAAATATACCAAATATTCCCAAATTGAAATCCAACATGGTTATATCAATCTATACTCCTAGGAACAATAGGTAATAGAGTTCCTGCTTCTCTATTCTCTAGCTAAAATTGGATCTTATCATGTTAATCTTTGACAATTTGATGTTTGAAAAATGCTATTACATTGTTTTAATTTGTTCTTATAATTTTGAATTGTGATAAGCAATTATTTAAGTATCTTTTCAAAAACGCTAAGCCTGTTACCATTTTTTTTCTATGAGCATTAGAACTTATGAGGTCACCAAATAATAAGAAATCCATGAAGCACATTAGAACCATGAATTCTGATATGTCTTCCATTTTTATCTTACAATTCAAGAAAAGTTTAGGCAAATCACACAAACCTTGATTATTTCTTTTTCTCTGATATTGTATTTTATATAAATAGTTGACATTTATTAGTGCTCACTATACGTAAGACACTTTACTCTTGGCTCACTGCAACCTCTGCCTCCCAGGTTCAAGCGATTGTCCTGCCTCAGCCTCCAGAGTAGCTGGGATTACAGGTGCCCACCACCATGCCTGGCTAATTTTTGTATTTTTAGTAGAAATGGGGTCTCATCATGTTGGCCAGGCTGGTCTTGAACTCCTGACCTCAAGTGATCCGCCAGCCTCAGCCTTCCAAAGTGCTGGGATTACAGGTGTGAGCCACCACACCTGGCCTAGACACTTTATTCTAAACACTTCACATGTAGTAATTTCATTTAATCCTCATAGTAATATATGAGATAGGTAGTAAAATTTAGAACATTTTGCAGATGAGGAAAGTGAAGCAGAGAAAGAAGTAACTTCCCTAAGGTCACATAGGTGGTAAGTGATGAAACCAGGATTTGAGTGGTCTGATTTCAAAACTAAGTATTCTTAACCCCTCTGCTATAGACACATTATTTCTGAAAGATTGAATTAAACTGCTTAACGCTTTTCATGCCTGTGAGCTTACTTTCTCTAGACAAACGAAAGAAGCTAATAAAATTTTGCTTTAAAAATATTTACCTTGAATGTTCTTATGAAAAAAAAAAAGACACATTTCTACAAATTTTGCAGAGAAACTTAAAGAAATCCTATGTGATTAAAATGAAGGTGCAATCTGTTATTACATTACTTGAAAACAGGTGGAAGGATGAACTGTAATAAAATTTGGAAGATTTGACATAAAATATAGGCCATTAGGAGTACAGACAATTTAGGGCCTAGAGGGGCCTGTATGACTGCTGATCAAGATAGACATGGTGCAACAGAGCCACACTACCTGGATTCAAATACTGAGTGCATTACTTACCAGTAATGTGAGCTTGGGCAAGTTACTTAACCTCTCTGCACTTTAGTTTCCTAATGTATAAAATGGTATATGGACAGAGAAAAAAAAAATAGTGGTTTCAAAGGTAAACCTCAAAGTCACAAGGACAAAAGCTTAAAATAGAATGTGTTGATTTTCAGATGAGCTGCTTTTCACATGGGCAGTTCTATATGACATCACCCAAAATGAATGTATGCCAGGAATACTAAATACTGGAATCTTCGTAGGGAGATTTAAATATTACAATACTAAAAGAAGTTTAAATATTTGTTCAAAGGCTTCAATATAAGAGATTTTTTTCTTTTAAACTATTTACCTTCAGTTAGAAAAATGCTGCAGTATTTAAGAGCTAAAACATAACATTTTAAAATAAAACAGCACATAAGATTTTAAAACAGAGGCCAGGCACGGTGGCTCATGCCTATAGTCCCAGTGCGCTTTGGGACTATAGCACTTTTGGGTGGATCACCTGAGGTCAGGAGTTCAAGACCAGCCTGGCCAACATGGTAAAACTCCGTCTCTACTAAAAATACAAAAATTAGCTAGGCGTGGTGGTGGACACCTGTAGTCCCAGCTACTCTGGAGGCGGAGGCAAGAAAATCACTTGAACCCGAGCAGTGAGCTCCGATCGTGCCATTGCACTCCAGCCTGGGCAAAAAGAAGGACATCCCATCTCAAAAAAAAAAAAAGATCTTAAAACTGAGACAAAAAAAATCATCATTTCAAACTTCCTTAATTATCTTAATCATCCTTTCCAGGAATAAAATATGTAAGTTATTTGCAAAACCTTCTGGGAAAGAAGTGGCAACCAAGGATAAAGTTACTAAGGCTCTAAATAGTGAAGACAGATATGGGCTACGTATACCTTTATGTCACAGATCTAAGTTTTTCATATTCTTAAATAAAAGGTGTTCATTTAAACTAAAATGTTTTAAAAGACAAGAACATTGCCAGATATTTGGATCAATAGCAGATTTTATGCAAGGCTCATTTACTTAAAGATATATAGACATCTTTAAATATAACAATATAATCACTTTTAAAAATAATATGAGAAAACATTTAAAACTTACCAAGCTGAATATTCCTTATCCAAACTGATTGTTTTGTTTCTTTTAAGATTTTCTCAAAGTAAACCCCAGCAAAGCCACTTGAAAAACATGCTGTGAGAACTGCCATGAGTCCTACAAACTGAGAACCAGCTGACAGTTCCTTAGAGTCAAGCTGAGAATCTGAGGGCCACTAAATAAGAAGAAAAGTAAAATTGCAGTTTAATTCCTATAACATTTTACATAAACATATTGAGAGCCCACTCTTAGACCATAACTTAAAAATGCAACCAATATCATTTTTGGGATTGCAAAGGAGAGCTTTAAACATAAAACCTTACAATCATTTGATTTTTTTCCTCACAGTGATAATATATTACTATTACAACTTATAATTTCAAAAAGTACCTTAGAAATAATAAATATTTTACATTTCATCTCTTACAGAGACCAATGTTACCTTGAGATAATTCCTTAAAGTTTAATTTATTAAAAAGCACCATCTCAAATATAGGTAGAAGAAAGGAGGAGAATCTCACATCCCCATCTGCTGTATCAGCAAAAGTAGAGATCAGCTGGAAAGTGGTGTGCTAAATCAAGCATAATAAAGGGAAGCTGTTGGGAGGTGAACCCCAAACACTGTCAGGAAAAGATAGTCCATCAGACAGTGAAGGAAAACTCTGAGTACAAGACACTGGAAAACGAAATGTGTTGGAAGGGACTCCAGGATCATTGCACCAGGGATGGTATCCCCGGGCTTAGATGTTACCCTTAATCTAATCAATTGATATCCTATAACTACTGTTAAATTTTCTTTTGCATCTATTTCTTCCCTCCTCAGTTTGATCTTCTATTAGTTGGACTTCTTTTTTTGAGACATGGTCTCACTCTGTCACCCCAACTGGAGTGCAGTGCATGATAACAGCTCACTCCAGCCTCAACCTCCCTGGGCTCAGGTGATCCACCTTACCTTCCCCAGTAGCTGGGACTACAGCTGCACACAACCACACTCAGTTAATTTCTGTATTTTTTGTAGAGACAGGGTTTTGCCATGTTGCCCAGGATGGTCTCAAACTCCTGGGCTCAAGCAATCTGCCTGCCTTGGCCTCCCAAAGTGCTAGGATTGTGGGTGTGTGTGAGCCACTACATCCAACCTAGCTGGACTTCTTAAAGCCATTTTTCCTTCTGAAACTGTACTTTTCATAGCTACCAAAGACTTTTCAATCAATATGGTAACTAATTTTTAATAATAAAATTGTTCATTCTCTATTCAGCTTGCCTTCACCACAGAATTAACACTACTGACTACTCATTCCTTACCTCTTGAAATGACCTGCTCTTTTCCGTGTTCTCTTCTCCAATCTTTATATTTATTCTAGTCAACAGACCCTTTCGATGATGGAAATGTTCTGTATCTTCACCCTCAATAGGGTTATCACTATCTTTAAGTGGCTACTGAGAACTTGAAATGTGGGTAGTGTGACCAAGGAACTGAAATTTTTATTTAATTTTAACTAATTAAATTTAAATAGCTACATATAGCTTGTGGCTACCCTATTGGACAGTGTAGTGCTACAGCATATTTATAGGAATCCCCTCTACCCTGGAGAGCTGATTCACAGAAGCACTGGCATCTCTTCTGAGCTCAAGTCCAAAATTTTCAGTTGCTGCTATCCAGAAACTTATCTTCTCAAAGCCAATGTGACTAAAATGTACCCATCCCTCTTCAAAGCAAACATACCTTTTGATACCTTTGTATCTATTAAAAATGCCACTATTCAAACTTAAGCTTCTTGATCTCCTTGCTCTCCATTCTCTATGATATTTATTAGTCTAACACTCATACTGATTCTTCCCTTGGAACAACTCTTACATCACTGCTGTGGGACATTTCAATCCCATTAACCTGACAGTTTAGGTCATTGTCATGCTTTCTAATTCCTCTCCATTCCTTCAGTCTTTCTTCCCACCAATCTGCCCTGCATGCCTATAGGAGTTCTCTGATATGCCTCTCTCCCTTCCAACTCTCCAGTGAGGCCTTACAGCCAAAAGCAGTCAAGCCTAAGCTCCTGGCTCAATACTGAAGACCACATATAATCTAGGACCAATCTGTATTTTGTAATTTCATCTCTCACCATATCTTTGTCAATTATTTGTTCCAATCAAAGAAGACTATTATCACTCCTTAACTTATCTTGTGCTTATCCACAGATCAACATCTGTATTTTTTTTTAACATACCTTTTATGTAATACTTTTTCTGCTGTTTCCGACCTACTAAAACACAAATAGTGAAAAGATTTGGTTCTGGCTCTGCCACTACTAGATTGGGATCATAAGCAATTTCATTAACCTCTCTGAGCCTCAATAACTCCTTTGTAAGTTGGGAAGAATAACATATCTACCTTAAACAGTTGGGTATAACATGAGATTATAAAGGATAACCACCAAGTGGGGCACCTGGCACATAAGTACTCAGTATGCAAATTTCATTATAATTATTACCTTTCAACACCTAATTTAACTCCAATATCATCCTTGAAGATTTCCCAGGAGTCATCTGTACTTACAGGCTATAAAATCAGTTGACAACTAATCATGTAAAAACAAATATCATTTGTTTTTCCTGATCTTAAACTGTGTTTTGAGTCTTGCTAATCAGGCACTATGAATGGAAGGAGCAGTGAAACACAGCTGCTGCCTTCTAGGAATTTAAGTTGTAGGGGTAAACAGACATACAAATGAGCATTTACCTATAATATAAGTACTTTGGAAAAGATATGTACAAAGTACTATGGTGGTAGAGAAGAAGGCATAAATGTTATGCCTGTGATGTTATGCCTCAGCTGAGTCTTAAAGGTAGGAGTTAGCCAGGCAAAGAAAGGGGAGAAGGCATTGTAGGCACAAGAGAAAGAATGGATAAATGCTCAGCTGTGCAAAATAGCCCCTACAAGCAGCTCAGTTGTAGCAATTCAGAGTGTGAAGTATGCAGCAGCAGAAATGAGTCTGGAACTGTAGGTACATTTCAAAAGGTTCAATGTGTCACACTAATCACTCTGAGCCTTATCCTATAGGTCTGTGTTCCTGAAGCTTCAGTTATTTGCCTATCATTTTCATGGTTTTGTCAAACTCATGTTCCACCTGAACTATTAATAACTTTCTAATTTAAAATACCTTACTGTTTGAAACAATGCCTACTTTAGCTTACCCTAAGCAATATTTATGAAAATATGAATTTGATATGCCACTTATACTTTTGTAATACTCATTTAAAATAAATATTAAAAATATTAGCCTGGGCACATTGGCTCATGCCTGTAATCCCAGCACTTTAGGAGGCCGAGGCGGGTGGATCACGAGGTCAGGAGTTCAAGACCAGCCTGGCCAACATAGTGAAAGCCCATCTCTACTAAAAAACACAAAAAATTAGCCAGGCGTGGTGGCAGGCACCTGTAATCCCAGCTACTTGGAAGGCCGAGGCAGGAGAATCGCTTGAACCCGGGAGGTGGAGGTTGCATTGAGCTGAGATTGTACCACTGCCTTCCAACCTAGGACAAAGCGAGACTCCATCTCAAAAAAAAAAATTAAAAATTTATTCACGATATGAACACCACACTTCAGGGAAAGTGATGACATGAACTGAGGAATTATCAGGATATAAGTATTAATAAAACCTTCCATCAGAACAAGTATCACTGAGGACTAAAAATAATCATCATCATAATAAATAATAAGATCAAGTGCGGTGGCTCACATCTAACACTTTGGAAGGCCGAGGCAGAATGATCACTTCAGCCCAGAAGTTTGAGACTAGCCTGGGAAACATAGTGAGACCCCGTCTCTATATAAATTTTTTTTTTTTTTTTGAGACGGAGTCTGTGTCACCCAGGCTGGAGTGCAGTGGCCGGATCTCAGCTCACTGCAAGCTCCGCCTCCCGGGTTCACGCCATTCTCCTGCCTCAGCCTCCCGAGTAGCTGGGACTACAGGCGCCCGCCACCTCGCCCGGCTAGTTTTTTGTATTTTTTAGTAGAGACGGGGTTTCACCGTGTTAGCCAGGATGGTCTCCATCTCCTGACCTCGTGATCCACCCGCCTCATAAATTTTTTTAAAAGTAAAAAAAAATTAAAATTAACACCCCCCCAGAATAGATGAAATCTCCAAAAACAAAAGTATACCTTAGAAGAAATAACAAATCTGCAAGCAACCCCAGTATTTAAAGGGAGTCTCACAGAAGAGATCCCTATGAAGAAAACCAACAAGGAATCATTAGAAAGATAAAAGAACCAGGAAAAAATGGTATCGTGAAGCTGATAGAAAATAAAAAGGGAGTGGCTAATAATCTCAAATGCTACAGATATCCAGCAAAAATCAACTGCATTTCTTTAAAATGCAGTGTCTTATTTGCCTAATTAGAATGTTCATTTCTGTAGGTAATATAATTTTATTTTGATTAATTCCTCTGTATTACTTACACTCCCCATGTAGTATGTCACACAAAGGAAGCCCTCAAAACATATGTTAGTTGTGGTGAATAACATTTGCTGGTTTCAACAAGCAATAGAACCATATTCTCCACACAAAATAAATAAGGGTTTGAAACTACGATAAAGATAAAAAAATATACTTATCTTGAATAGTTACCTGCACAAAAGCAACTCCTGTCATCAAAATTACTAGGGACAGCCACTGGTATACACCCAATTTTTTACTAAGCATAGACACAGAAAATAATGCTGTTGTAAGAATTTTCAACTGATATGTGACCTGAAAAAGAAAACAGTAATATTATTAATGTTTGCTTGTTTGTTTGTTCCTTAAGAGTACTATTAGAAATGTATTTTAAGGACTATGGCAGCATGCCTGGTGGTTGCACCTGGCTGGGAACTGGGATCTAAAGCTTCAGTTAATGCCAGTCTCAGGAATCTGTACTATGTACCAGAGAGCTTTGGACACTTGAGGCAATAATGCAAAATGAATTAAACTTTCTTATTGTAAATTCGGTTGCAACAGGCAAGCAAAGACAAAATTATCTCCACAGCCACTGCCACTCTTGCAGGTACACAAGCATGTAATCTAGGAGCCTGGGTATCAACCTGCCCCACCTGCCACAGACAGCACCTGTGCAGACCATCCAGGGGCCTGAGGACAAGCCTGCCCCACCCACCACTGCTTGCATAGGCCTCCAGGGACTTGAAAATGAGCCTGCTCTGTTTACTGCCCATGCATGCCTCCTGGGGGCTAGCGACTGACCTGAACAACCTGTTGCTACCACTGCTGGCACCCACCCACGCACACAAACTGGGGACCTGAACAATGGATTGCCTAGCCCTATGCTTTTACCACTGGCACTCATGTACACCACTTGGGGACCCAAGATTGGCCTACTGTTGCTCCTGCTACTGCCAATGCCACACATGCCACTCAAGAACTGGAAGACCCACCCACCTGCCCAGCCCACTGCTGCCTCCAGCAGCACTAAAACAAGCTGCTGGGAGGCCCAAGGCCCAGCCACCTGAACCTACCACTGCTAGTATCTGCATACACCTCCTGGGGACCCAAGAACCAGCATACCTGGTCCATCACTGCCACCACTGGAGCCTGCCTGGCATCCCCACCCCCAGCAAAGCCTTGCCACAGTCTCCACTAACAACTTCAGTTGAAGCCACTGAGGAACCAGACAGACCCCACTGACATTGATTATAGCCAAAGAAATCATATAGAGACTACATATTATTGCACACACCCAGGATCAAAGCCAAAGCACCCTACCCAACCAACGTTATGTATGTATCTGTAGGAAAATGTCTTTCCCTATGAAAGCTATCTACAAAACTGGAAGAAGTTACTGTTATACCAGATGCAAAGATATCAATGTAAAGACACAAGAAACATGAGAAAGCAAGGAAATACGACACCTCCAAAGGGACACAATAATTCTCCAGTAACACATCCCAATGAAAAGAAAATATGAAAGGTCTGAAAAGAATTCAACATAATGATATCTAGAAAGTTTAGTGAGATACAAGAGAACATAAGCAGACAATATAAACAAAATAGGAGAACAATTCATCATCTAAATGAGGTATTCAACAAAGAGATATCATAAAAAAGAACTAAACAAAAATCACAGAACTAAAGAATTCAATAAATGAAATAAAAAATCCAATCAAGAGCCTCAGTGTTAGACTAGATGAAACAGAATAAAGAATTTCATAAGCCAGTCACATAAAAAAAAGAGAAAAAAGAATGAAAAAGCCTAACTAGAGTCAACCCAAAAAGATCTTCACCGAAGTACATTATAGTCAAACTATCAAAAGTCAAAAGACAAAGAGAGAATCCTAAAAACAGCAAGAGACAAGCATCAAGTTACATATAAGGGAATCTCCATCAGTCTTAACAGCAGATTTTTTAAGACAAACATTATAGGCCAGGAGAGAATTAAATGATATATTCAAAATGCTGAAAGAAAAAAACACTGCCCGATAAAAATACCATACACAGTGAAACTATTGTTAAAAAAATGAATGCAAGCTGGGCCCAGACTGGTCCTGAACTCCTGAGCTGAAGTGATACACCCACCTCTGCCTCCCAAAGTGCTAGGATTACAGGCGAAAGCCACTGCACCTGACCAAAAGGTGAATTTTTAAAGGCTTTTGTTTTAAATGGAAACCAACAAAGACAAGGAGAATAAGAGAAGAGACAAAACATAAAATTTTGAAAGCTAGAAATCATTTGGATGAGTGGTAAATAAGTTAGAAGACCAAGAAAACTGAATACTAAACTGACAATGAAAAAACTGAAAACCAGTTGGGCATAGTGGCTCACGCCTGTAATCCCAGCACTCGGGGGGCCGAGGTGGGTGGATCACTTGAGGTCAGGAGTTCAAGACCTGCCTGGCCAACATCATGAAACCCGGTCTCTACTAAAAATACAAAAATTAGCAGGGTGTGGTGGTGTGCACCTGTAATCTCAGTTACTCAGGAGGCTGAGGCAGGAGAATTGCTTGAACCTGGGAGGCAGAGGTTGTAGTGAGCCGAGATCATACCACTGCACTCCAGCCTGGGCAACCGAACATCAAAAAAAAAAAAAAAAAAAAAAAAGGATGCAAAGCCAGGCATGGTAGAGTGTGACTGAGGTCTAGCTACCTGGAAGGATGAGGCAGGAGGACAAGTTGAGCCCAGGAGTTTGATACTGCAGTGCACCATAATTGTGCCTGTGAACAGCCACTGCATTCCAGTCTGGGAAGCATAGCAAGACATCTCTCTTTTAGAAAATAAAAAATAAATATAAATAAATTTTTTAAAATTAACAAACAGGTAAATAAATTTTTAAAAATAAAATGAAAGATAAAGTCTTTCCTAGATAAGGAAAAACTGAGGAAATTAATCACCACTAAACCAGCCATATAAGAAATGCTGGCCAGGTGCTGTGGCTCATGCCTGTAATCCCAGCACTTTGAGAGGCCAAGGCGGGAGGATCACGAGGTCAGGAGATCGAGACCATCCTGGCTAACACGGTGAAACCCCGTCTCTACTAAAAATACAAATAATTAGCCGGGTGTGGTGGCGGGCGCCTGTAGTCCCAGCTACTCCCGAGGCTGAGGCAGAAGAATGTCGTGAACCTGGAGGAGGAGCTTGCAGTGAGCCAAGATCGTGCCACTGCACTCCAGCCTGGGCGACAGAGCGAGACTCTGTCTCAAAAAAAAGAAAAAAGAAAAAAGAAAAGAAAAGAAAAAAGAAAAAGAAATGCCTAGACCAGGTGCCTGTAATCCCAACACTTCGGGAGGCCGAGGCAGGCAGATCTCTTAAGCTCAGAAGTTTGAGACCAGACTGGGAAACATAACGAAACCTCATCTCTAAAAAAATACGAAGGTTAGCCGGGCATGGTGGTGTGTACCGGTAATCCCAGCTACTTGGGAGGCTGAGGGAAGATGGCTTTAGCCTGGGAAGCAGAAGTTGCAGTGAGCCGAGACTGTGCCCCTGCACTCTAGCTTGGGTGATAGAGCCAGATCTTGTCTCAAAAACAAACAAAGAAAGTGCTTACAGGAGTCCTGCACTTCAAAGTCAGTATCTACCATGACAAAAACACATGAAAGTATAAAACTCACTGGAAAACCAGATACACAAATGACAAAGAGAAAGGAGTCAAACATTAACACTACAGAAAACCAACCAGAAAACAACTGACAAAATGACAGGAATAATTTCCATGTATCAATAATAACTGTGAATGTAAATAAATTTCCCACATAAAAGATATGGACTGGCAAAATGGACTTAAAAAACCGTAAGTTAACTACACACTACCTACAAGAAATGTAGTTCACCTGTAAAGACAAACATAAACTGAAAATAAAGGGGTAGAGAGATATTCCCTGCAAACAGAAACAAAAAATGAGCAGAAATAGCTATACCTATGTAAAATAGACTTTAGGTCAAAAACGGTAGAAACAGACAAAGAGGTAATTATATAATGATAAAGGGATCAATTCAACAAGACTGTAGAGCAATTCTAAATATATATACACCCAACACTGCAGCACCTAGATATATTAAGCAAATATTGGTAGCTCTAAAGAGAGAGATAGGCTCCAATACAGTAACAACTGGGGACTTCACAACCCCACTCTCAGTATTGCACAGACATCATCTAGAAAGAAAATCAACAACAAAAATATTAGAGCATTTAAACTATACTTTATACCTAATGGAACTCCCAGATATTCACAAAACACTTCATCTAACAGTTGCAGAATGCACATGCTTCTCATCAGCACATGCAGCATTCTCCAGAATAGAATATATATTAGGCCACAAGTCTCAACAAATTTTTTAAAGTTGAAGTCATATCAAGTATCTTTTCAGATCAAAACAGAAAATTTTCTTTTTTTCCTTTTCTTTTTTTTTTTTCAGATGGAGTTTCAATCTTGTTGCCCACGCCGTTGAGTGCAACGGCATGATCTCAGCTCATGGCAAGCTCCACCTCCTGGGTTCAAGCAATTTTCCTACCTCAGCCTCCTGAGTAGCTGGGATTATAGGTACCCGCCACCACGCCTGGCTAATTTTTGTATTTTTAGTAGAGACAGCGTTTTACCATGTTGGCCAGGCTGGTCTCAAACTCCTGACCTCAGGTGATCCACCCGCCTTGGCCTCCTGATGTGCTGGGATTACAGGCATGAGCCACTGTGCCCAGTCTAGAAAAATTTCTTAAAAACAAATTGGAACACAACATACCAAAACCTATGAGATACAGTAAAAGCAGTGACAAAAGGGAAGTTTACAGCAATAAATGCCTATGTCAACAAATTAGAAAGATTCACATAAACAACCTAATGTACCTCGAGAAGCTAGAAAAGCAAGAACAAACCAAACCCAAAACTAAAAGAAGGAAAGAAAGAATAAAGATGGGCAGGCCAGGCACGGTGGCTCACAGCTATAATCCCAGCACCTTGGGAGGCTAGGCGGATCACTTGAGGCCAGAAGTTCAAGACCAACCTGGGCAACATAATAAGACCCTGTCTCTACCAAAAAAAAAAAAAAAATTAACCAGGCATGGTAGCACACACCTATATTCTCTTTTTTTTTTTTTTTTTGAGACGGAGTCTCGCTCTGTCGCCCAGGCTGGAGTGCAGTGGCCGGATCTCAGCTCACTGCCAGCTCCACCTCCCGGGTTCACGCCATTCTCCTGCCTCAGCCTCCCGAGTAGCTGGGACTACAGGCGCCCGCCACCTCGCCCGGCTAGTTTTTTTTGTATTTTTTAGTAGAGACGGGGTTTCACCGTGTTAGCCAGGATGGTCTCGATCTCCTGACCTCGTGATCCGCCCGTCTCGGCCTCCCAAAGTGCTGGGATTACAGGCTTGAGCCACCGCGCCCGGCCACACCTATATTCTCAGCTATTCAGGAGGCTGAGGCGGGAGGATTTCTTGAGCCCAGGAGGTTGAGGCTGCAGTAAGCTAAGACTGCGCCATGGCACTCCAGTGTGGGCAACAAAGTGAGACTGTCTCAAACAAACAACAACAACAAAAGATCAGGCAGAACTAAATGAAATAGAGACTAAAAAATACGAAGGATGAAATAAAAGAAAAATTGGTTTCGTGAAAAAATAAGTAAAATCAATAAACTACAAACTAACCAAGAAAAAAAGAGGGAAGACCTAAATAAAATTATAAACAAAAAAGGAGACAGTACAGACGATACCACAGAAATACAAATGATCATTAGAGACTATTATGAACAACTACATACTAGCAAACTGAAAAACCTACAAGACATGGATCGATTCCGAGACTGATACAACCTACCAAGATTGAACAAAGAAAAAATTAAAAACCTAAACAGACCAATAACAAGTAACAAGATTCAATCAGCACTTAAAAAGCCTCCCAGAAAAGGAAAGTCCAGGACCGGACAACTCCACTTCTGAATTCTACTGACCTTATAAAGAAGAACTAACACCAATTCTCCTCAAAGTATTCCAAAAAAATCAAATGAAGGGAATTCTTCCTAACTCATCCTGTGAGGCCAGCATTACCCTGATACCACAACCAGACAAGCACGCAACAAAAAAGAAAACTACAGTTAAATATTACTGAATAGAACAATACAGAACCCAAAAATCCTGAACTAAATATTAATACTAGCAAATCGATTCCAAGAGCACATAAAAAAGATTGTTTACCACAATCAAGTAGGATTTATCCCAAGGATGCAAAGATGGTTTAACATATATGCAAAATCAATAAATGTAATACATCATATCAACAGAATAAAGAATAAAAACCTTATGATCATCTCACTAGATGCAGAAAAAGCATTTGATAAAATTTAAAATATTCCTAGGAACATATCTCAACATAATAAAGGCCATATATGACAAACACACAACTAATATCATACTGAATGGGGAAAAGCTGGAAGGCTTTCCTTTAAAAACTGGAACAAAATAGGGCAAAAGAGAGAAATAAAAGGCATCCAAACTGGAAAAGAGGAAGTCAAATTGTCCCTCTTTGCAAATGACATGATCTTATATACAGAGGACCCTAAAGATTCCATTAAAAAACTCTTAAAGAGCTGATAAACAAATTCAGTTGCTGCAGGATACAAAATCAACATACGAAAATCAGTAGCATTTCTATAAACCAATAACAAGCTAACTGAAAAAGAAATAAAGAAAGCAATCTTATTTCCAATAGCTACAAAAAAAAAAAAAAAATTCTAGGAATAAATTTAACCAAAGAAGTAAAAGATCTCTACAAGAAAAACTACAAAACACAGATGAAAGAAATGGAAGAGGACACAAATGGGAAGATATCCCATGCTTGTGGATTAAAAGAATATTGTTAAAATCACTGTATTACCAAAAACGATCTATGGATTCAGGACAATCCCCATAAAAATACCAATGACACTCTTCAAAGAAACAGAAAAAAACAATCCTAAAATTCACATGGAACCACAAAGACCCTGAATAATAGCCAAAGCAACCCTGAGCAAAAAGAACAAAGCTAGAGGCATCACACTATGACTTCAAAATATACTACAAGGCTATAGTATACAAGACTATGGAATTTGTTTAATAACAGGTACAAAGACCAATGGAACAAAATAGAGAATCCCGAAATACATTTACAAGTTTACAGCCAACTGATTTTTGATGAAGGTGCCAGGAGCATACAATAGAAAAAGGACATCCTCTTCAATAAATGACGCTGAGAAAATTGGATATGAATATGAAGAAAAAGAACACTAGATCCCATCTCTCACCATATTAAAAAAAAACTTAAAATGAATTAAAGACTTAAACATAAGACTGAAAACTATAAAATGACTACTAGAAGAAACAGAGGAGAAATGTTTCAGGACATTGGTCAAAGCAGATTTTATGGCTGTTATTTCAAAAGCACAGGCAGAGCTTGCTTCAGCAGCACATATACTACAATTGGAATCATACAGAGAAGATTAACATGGCCCCTGCATAAGGATGACAAACAAATTCATGAAGTGTTCCATATTTTAAAAAATATACAATACATAAGAAAAAAAGCACAGGCAATGAAAACAAAAATAGAATAATGGAACTATATTAAACTAAAAAACTTCTGCAAAGCAAAGAAAACAATAAAGAGACAATCTGTAGAATGGGAGAAAATATTTGCACTAATCATCTGACAAGAAACTAATATCCATAATATATAAAGAACTCCAGAGCATAAGAACAAATAATCCCATTAAAAAGTGAGCAAAGGACCTCAATAATCATTTCTCAAAAGAAGACATACAAGTAGCCAACAGGTATATGAAAAAATGCTCAACATCACTAGTCATCAGGGAAATGCAAATCAAGACCACAGCGACATAGCATCCTACCCCTTGTTAGAATAACTATTATCAAAAAGACAAAAAATAACCAGTGCTGGTGAGTATGTGGAGAAAAAGGAGCTCTTGTACACTGCTGCTGAGAATGTAAATTAGTACAGCCTCTATGGAAAACAGCACAAAGCATTCTCAAAAAACTTAAAATAGAACTACCAGACAATCCAGCAATCCCACTACTGGGTATTTATCCAAAGGAAAGGAAATCAATATATCAAAGGGATACCTCTAGTCCTATATTTATTGCAGCATTGTTCACAATAGCTAAGACATGAACTCAACCTAAGTGTCCATCAATGGATAAATGCATAAAGAAATACTATTCAGATATAACAAGAATGAGATCCTGTCATTTGCAACAACAAGGATGCAACTGGAGGTCATTATGTTAAGTGAAACAACCCAGGCACAGAAAGACAGATATCATATTTTCACTCACATGTGGAAGCTAAAAAAAAAAAAAGGAGGCCGGGCGCGGTGGCTCACGCCTGTAATCCCAGCACTTTGGGAGGCCGAGGCGGGCGGATCACGAGGTCAGGAGATCGAGACCATCCTGGCTAACACGGTGAAACCCCGTCTCTACTAAAAATGCAAAAAATTAGCCGGGCGAGGCGGCGGGCGCCTGTAGTCCCAGCTACTCGGGAGGCTGAGGCAGGAGAATGGCATGAACCCGGGAGGCGGAGCTTGCAGTGAGCCGAGGTCGCGCCACTGCACTCCAGCCTGGGCGACTAAGCGAGACTCTGCCTCAAAAAAAAAAAAAAAGGAAAAAAAAAATGGGAGGGTCTCATGGAGGTAGAGAGTAGAATGATAGCTACCAGAGGATGGGAAAGATACAAGGGCAGGGGGAGGAATAAAGAGAGATTGGTTAATGGGTACAAAAATTGAGTTAGATAGAAGGAATAAGTTCTAGTGTTAGCATAGGAAGGCGACTACGGTTAACAATAATTTACTCAAAATTTCAAAATAACTAGAAGAGAAGATCTGAAATGTTCCCAACACAAAGAAATGATGTTTGCGGAGATGAATATCCTAAATACCCTGATTTGATCATTACACGTTGGATGCACGTATCAAAATATCACATGTACCCCATAAATATATACAATTATTATGTATAAGAAAAAAAGTTTTTTTAAAAAAGAAAGAAATGTATTTTAAGTACCTGATAAGTAGCTGCATCTAGATTTGATAGTGCCACATACAGTAAATTATTCTGAAGAGTATAGATCCCTGATGGAATAGCAAGTTTAAGTGTTTCCATAGGTTTATTAAGAATTTCATCATGTAGTACTCGATTCAGTGCTCTTAGACTACATTCTAGAAAATAATATGAGAAAAATCAGTAATTAAGTAACTCTGAATAAGTTACATATCTGCTCTCAAGATCTCAATTTTCTCACCTATAGAAAAAGAAAATTGAGCTACATGTCAAGATTCTTTTAGGACTAAAATATATCTTTATGATGCTGATTTTTTAAATGTTAAATATTATAATGTATTAAGAAACCTCATATTCTTTTATTCTGATATATAATCAAATTTATCTTATATATATCTACATATATATAATATACAAACACATACAAACACTTATTTCTGACAGCCAAAAGCTCAAAGTTTTAATTTGTCAACCAAGCATTCTTAGTTTATTATAGCAATGTTATAAAAACTTGTATTTTGTGCATTTTGTTTATCACCAGCCATTCATGCCAATTAGTGATTGTGAAGATTTTATTCATAAAAAGAAGGTAAATCAGTTAGGGAATGGGTTTGGTTGCAAACAACAGAAAACCCAACTAACACTAGTTCAACCCATAGGGATTTGTCTCACATAGGATGAGTCCAGATCCAAAGCTTTTATAGAGACTCAGGGACCCAGGTGTACTCTCTGTAAGCATACCTCGTTTAATTATGCTTCATTTTATTACACTTTTCAAATATTGCATTTTCTTCCAAATTGAAAGTTTGTGGCAACCCTGCACCAAGCAAGTTGCAAAGGGTGCCACAGTGTCTAGCTGTGAAAGGAGGGGAAAAGTCCCTGGGGTGGACAAAGGACTGTAAGAAAAGTGGGAAGGTGGATCCTGGAAGCAAATGAACCCACTCCTAAAAGTGACTGTCAGTCAGGCTGGGCACAGTGGCTCATGTCTGTAATTAGCCAGCGTCTTGGGAGGTCAAAGTGACAGGATTGCTTGAGGCCAGGAGTTCAAGACCAGCTTGATCAACATAATGAGAACCTGTATCTTAAAATAAAAAAAATAAAAAATAAAAAAAGTTTTTAATTAGCTGGGTGTTGTGGCATGCACCTGTAGTCCCAGCTATCCAGGAGGCTGAGGCAGGAGGATCAATTGAGCCCAGGAATTTGAAGTAGCAGCAAGCTATGATTGCATAACTGCACTTCAGCCTGAGCAAAAGAACAAGATCCCCATCTAAAAAAAAAAAAAAAAAAAAAAAAAGTGACTGTCACTGGCTTGAAAACAAACCAGATGAGCTCTAGCACAGGCTGCCAACCAGTGGTCTGGAAGAAGGCTTGTTCTTCCACTTCTCCCACCCTGACTGCGACATTGAGACTGAAGAAAATTCAACGTGGTGCCACTAACGGGGCTAGGTGCCATCAACCAGGAGAGGAAAAAAAGAGAAAGCAGGCCGGGCGCGGTGGCTCAAGCCTGTAATCCCAGCACTTTGGGAGGCCGAGACGGGCGGATCACAAGGTCAGGAGATCGAGACCATCCTGGCTAACATGGTGAAACCCCGTCTCTACTAAAAATACAAAAAACTAGCCGGGCGAGGTGGCGGGCGCCTGTAGTCCCAGCTACTCGGGAGGCTGAGGCAGGAGAATGGCGTAAACCCGGGAGGCGAAGTTTGCAGTGAGCTGAGATCCGGCCACTGCACTCCAGCCTGGGCAACAGAGCGAGACTCCGTCTCAAAAAAAAAAAAAAAGAAAAAAAAAGAGAAAGCTGGGGCCAGAGGATTTCGGAGTTATGAGGAACCAACTCTTTCTTGGTTCCATGAATCTCTCATACAGCATTATCTTTTAAAGACCTTCCAGTATCTGCGTTGGAAATCCTCTAACCACTGCAGCTCATTCTGGCGATAAACAGGCTGAAATGAATATTCTAGGTTCAGGTGGATTATCAAAGAGAGAGCAGGATTATCTCTTTCTTGTTAATACAAGGCTGCTACAAATTAAGCCTGTGTCTCTTCATATGGCAAATTATTAAAATTATGTCCAAGAGAGGTACACTTACAAAAAAGGCATAGCAGAAAAACAAAATAACTGCATTAGAGTAGAATAACAGGCTTTAAAAATTTCTGTGATATAACCTTGATAAAAAAATTCCTGGATGGTTTATTTTTATAGATAGATAGATAGATAGATAGATAGATAGATAGATAGATAAAAGATTTTAATATATGTCCAATTTTTGGAAACCAAAATATTCCTGGTATGTGATAATATCAGCTAAGCACTATTCTAAGATCCATATATATATACACACACACATAAATATATGTGTGTATATATAAAAAACTATATATAAAACATATATAACTGTATATATTTTGGCTTTTTAATCTTCATGCTTTTCATCTGTTGTATACATGATTATTGCAACAAAGTCATCAAAGTACTGCTGCATCTCTAGTTCTTGTTTCAGGCAGCAAAAAAAAAAGGAGAGGAAACAGCAGCTTAGCAGGTATCTTCTTGGTTCTCATTGAACAGAATTGTGTTGCATAACTATCCATAGCTGCAAGGAAGCCAGGAAGTCATTTCCTTTATTTCCTCCACATTAGAGCCAAGAAAGGGAGAAAGGGATTGAAAATGAACTTTGAACTGGCCAATTTTATGGTATCAGTCATGAAAAATGGCCAAAGATCTTTTAGAGATACATACATAAACTCCTCAAAAAAATGAGAAATTCTAAGGAACCCTAGAATTATTTACCAATAATGACACTTTAGACAAATTTTTCTCTCAATATAAAATAGGAATAGTTTAATTATGAAAAGTTTTTTGAAATAAAAAAAAACTTTAAAATTACTACGTGGTACTCACCCTCTCCTCACCCCAAAATAATAATTGAACAATTCTTAACTAAGATAAAAGTTACTAAAAAGTTTTTTTCTTAGTTTTACCAGAAAACTAAAATATTACCTTAATTTTATGTTATTTTATTTTTTGAGATGGGGGTCTTGCTATGTTACCCAGGCTAGATCCCAACTCCCAAACTTAAGCAACCCTCCTGCCTCAGCCTCCCAAGTAACTGGGACTATAGGTGTGCACCGAACCTGATTATTTTTTAATTTTTTAAATTCAATTTTTAAATAATCACCAATTCCTGGTATTAAGACTTTCTATTTTTGCCAATTTGAGGGCAGTGAAATTGTGTCCTGTGGTTTTAATCTGATTTCCTTGATTGCTAGTGAAGTTGAGCATCTTTTTATATATGTAACTGCCATGCAGGTTTCTTCTTCTGTGAATTACCTGTATGTATCCTTTGCCCCCTTTTCTATTAAGTTTCTATTAACTGTGATTGAGTTGTCTGAGTAATTGTAATTCTGGATATTAATTATTGGTGGTTACAAGTGATATAAATATCTTCTCTGAATTTGTGACTTGTCTTCTTACTTGATTTGATTTACAGATGTTTTTCAATTTAATATACCCTAAATTATCTGTTTTCTTTTATGTCTTATTTGTACCTTTTGTATGTTGTTTGAAATCATTCACAATAGTAAGGTCATAAAGTTTTGCTTTTTAAATGTCAATCTTTAATTCACCTGGAATCTATTTTTCTGCATGGTGTGTCTATAGATGCTTTGGTTCACTGAAAGTTGGTTTTACCACATTTTCACCACGTCTTTCTACAATGCAACTGTTTGTGTCAAAGATATCTTTGGCTCCACAATGTTAAATGCAGTGAATACTTCTGCTCATCTATACCTTAAGCAGCAAAAACACTACTATCTCAGCTTGGCTATTACGTTTCCATTTATCTTTTTATTTTCCTTCAATCTTCATTTGCTGATTCCTCCTGTGGAATCTGACCTCTAAATATTGGGAATGCAACAGAGCTCAGTCTTTGGCCTTCTCTTCTTCTAGTATACACTAGGTGATCTCATTCAATCCTTGGCTTCAAAGCAAAATGTAAACTGACAAATTCTTGAGTTCCATATGCATAGACTCTACTATTTGACATCTCAATGGGAATGCTTATAGCTGTCTGAAACTTAATATGATGCAAAAAGCAGCTTTAATTTTCCCCCAAACCTATTTCTATATATCATTAATTGCAGCACCCATTCACCCAATAGTTTAATCTAAAAACCTAGCAATTATTCCTCAAACTGGATCCCTCCTTTCTTCTGACTTTCACATATTCAATCTTTTAACAAGTCATGTCAGATGTAGTTTGAAAGAAAATACACAAAAAGGACCAGGTGTGGTGGCTCATGCCTATAATCCCAGCACTATGGGAGGCCGAGGTAGGCGGATCACCTGAGGTCAGGAGTTCGAGACCAGCCTGGCCAACCTGGTGAAATCCTGTCTCTACTAAAAATACAAAAAGTAGCAAGGTTTGGTAGCACGCCCCTGTAATCACAGCTACTCGGGAGGCTGAGGCATGAGAATCACTTGAACCTGGGAGGTGGAGGTTACAGTGAGCCAAGATCGTGCCATTGTACTCCAGCCTAGGCGACATAGTGAGACTCAGTCAAAAAGACAGAAAGGAAGGGAGGGAGGGAGGGAGGGAGGGAGGGAGGGAGGGAGGAAGGATGGACACAAAAAGCCAAAAAAAAAAAAAAAACCATAAAAATTCATCATCATTAGTTATTAGAGAAACACAAGTCAAAACCACAGTGAGGTAATACTTTACAACTATTAGAATGGCTATTTAAAAAAACAACAACAAAATATTAAGTGCTGGTGAAGATGTGAAGAAACAGGAACCCTTGTACTTTGCTGGTGGAGATGTAAAATGGTCCAGTTGCTGTGAAAAACAGTTTGATGATTCCTTAAAAAGTTAAACATAGAATTACCATATGACCCAGCAATTCCACTCCTAAATGCATACCCAAAGGAATGGAAACAGGGACTCAAACAGATCCTCGTATATCTACCGAAGCATTACTCAGTTTTTTTCAGTATTATTCACAATAGCCAAAAGGTGGAAACAACCTAAGTGTCCATCAACACATGGATGAATAAACAAAATGTGCTATGTCCATACAATAGAATGTTATTCAGCCATAAAAAGGAATACATTTCTGATACATGTTAAAACATGAATAAATCTTGAAAACATTTTGCTAAGTGCCAGACCTAAAAGGACAAATGTATGATTCTACTTACATGAAATACTTAAAATAGGCAAATTCATAGAGCCAGAAAGTGAATCAGAGGTTACTAAGGGCTGTGAGTAAAGGAGAATGGGGATTATTACTTAACAGTTACAAAGTTTTTGTTTAAAGTGCTAAAAACATTTTAGAAATGGATAGTGGTCATTGTTGCACAACATTGTAAAAGTAATGACAATGAAGTGTACACTACAAATAGTTAAGATGGCAAATTTTATGTTATATGTATATACTTTACCACAGGTTTAAAAAATCAGAATTGAAATATACCAAAAAACCATTAAATAATATACTTTAAACACATAAATTACATGGCTCATGAATTATCTCAATAGAACTGTTTTTAAAAACTACATAAAATTAGTCACTGCTGGACTAATCAATAAAGCAAATAAAATAGTTGTTTACATTAGTAAAAAAATTGATTCTTCTAAAGTTCTACCAGTAACAGATTTATAAAACTTACTCTTACTCTCAAATTATTATAAATGCAAAAAACTATTTTATATTTATAGAATTAACCAGAAGATATGAATTATGATATAGATTAAAATAAAATGGTTTTATTACTAGACTTAAAATGTCTTCAGAACAATTTTAAAATATTGAAATGTTCTTCATACTAGGCCATTCCACAATGCAAGAGTGCAAATGTGTAGTTACCAATATATATATGTAAACTAAATAAACTGCATTGATTAAAAACAAAAAACCTAGATACCTACTGCTGTCTTTGTAGACTAATAAAATGCAGGCCATTATCTTCAAAAGTTCAGCAACAACCACTGCTGTTGAAGATAGATAACGAGGTCCTTCTTCTTTTAAAGTTCTAGAATAACGCATTGTTAGAACCAAACTGGTAGTCTGAAAGACCAAAATTCCCAGGGAAAGGTATTTTAGGTTGGCGGACATTGTTTTATCTTCATTTGCCTGAAAAACAAAAAAAACAGGGCAAATAAATAAGATAACAACATATGAAAACTAGTGTATTAAAAAACACCAAGAGGGAGAAGGGAGAGGGCCTGCAGGTCTCTCCTCCACCTGCCACCAAAAGGAATAAATAAAAAAAAGAAAAAAAAAAACAAACCAAGAGACTTCTTGTCCCAGACAAGATAGAATAAGCACACTCCACCTTATTCTTTCTGCTAATTACAATCAAAAACCTTGAATTGGAAACAAAAAGCAACTACTGACTCTGAAAGGTGAAGAAAATAAGGTAAATTGGCCAGAGACATCAGATCTTGAGGGATGACTCAGCAGTGAATTCTCTAGAGATTTTTTTTGCTACAGATGTAACCTACTTTGGGTGCTTCAGCAGCCCACAACCTGAAACTGCTCAAAGGCATAGAACAACAACAACAAAAAAAGTCCCAAGAAAAACATACTTTCTCTAACCAAAGGCCTGAGAAGGCAAGAGTCTTTCAGAACAAAATCTTTTCAACTGGTTACTGTGTAATCAGCAAGAAAGAACTTAACTGACCATCCTCATCTTGAACCAATGAGAGCAGAGGTGGTGGCCCTTCCCCCTCCCACTAGGGGTTACAGCCACAGAAACTGTGGCTGCCCTATAGAAGGCAAATGTTTACAAGGAAGCAGTACTTTTCCTCCCTCCCCAGTGGCTGTCCATTAACATAGAAGATTTAAATAGGAAAGAGTCTCACAATATAATATGCAAAAAGTTCAGGAAACAATCCAAAGTAAGTATATTTATTATACCAACAAAGAAAAAAGGTCTCAGCTTGCATGAGTAAGGACAACCAACAGACAACAATGCGGAGATGACACAGTTGTTGCAATGGTCAGAAAAGAATTTCAAGCAAGCTATCTTAAAAATGCAACAACAAGCAATTATGAAGACTTAAAATAATTTTAGACTCATATAGTTTAAAAAATAGTACAAGAGTTCACATGTACCCTTCACCCAGCTTCCCCCAATGATACTAATTCAAAATCCCTATATTTTCCCTAAAGCAATTCAGTATTACTCCTGGAGACTCACTTTTAATATTAAGACATATATAGGTTAAAAAGTAAAAGGACAAAAAAAGACACATCAAGAAAAAAATAACTAAAAAAATTAAAGAAACTTTATTAATATCAGCCAAAATGGGTTACATAAGATTTATTTTTGGAATCAAAGAAGGACATTTCATCATTATAAAAGGGTCAATACATTAGAAAAATATAATCATTTTAAATATATATGTGCCTAATAACATACCTTCAAAATACATAACACAAAAACTAACATAACTAAAGGGGAAAACAGGTAAATGCAGTCATAATTAAAGATCTTTACCCTACTTTTCTCAGTAATTAATAAAATAACAACAAAAAAGAAAACCCAGTAAGAATACAGAAAATCTGAATACTATCAACCACCATTACCGTGGTAGACATAAAAATGATCTACCTGGCCGAGTGCAGTGGCTCACACCTGTAATCCCAGCACTTTGGGAGGCTGAGGCAGGCGGATCATGAGGTCAAGAGATCAAGACAATCCTGGCCAACATGGTGAAATCTCGTGTCTACTAAAAATACAAAAATTAGCTAGGCATGGTGGCGTGCAGCTGTAACTGTAGTCCCAGTTGCTCAGGAGGCTGAGGCAGGAGAATAGCTTGAACTTGGGAGGTGGAGGTTGCAGTGAGCCGAGATCATGCCACTGCACTCCAGCCTGGCGGCAGAGCAAGACTCCATCTCAGGAAAAAAAAAAAGAAATCTACTAGATCTTACTTGAATTCAAGGAAGGACAATGCAGAGTGTGTAATACCTGACTGCTTTCCTAGTGAAGATCACATCCTTTGTCATAGATTTAACTGAAGATTCAATTCAATTCTGAACAAAATCTCTGTAGACTTTTTTGGTAAACAAACAAAAACCAAGCAAGATTTTAAAATCATATGGAAATACAAAGGACCTAGACTACCAAAACAATTTTGAAAAAGAAAAACTAAATTGAAAGCCTTAAGCTACCAAACTTCCAGACTTACTATAAAACTATAGTAATCAAAACTGGTGGCTGGGCGTGGTGGCTCATGCCTGTAATCCCAGCACTTTGGGAGGCCAAGGCAGGCAGATCACGAGGTCAGGAGTTCGAGACCAGCCTGGCCAACATAATGAAAGCTCATCTCTACTAAAAATACAAAAAATCAGCCGGGCATGGTAGCAGGCGCCTGTAATCCCAGCTACTCGGGAAGCTGAGGCAGGAGAATTGATTGAACCCGGGAGGCGGAGGTTGCAGTGAGCTGAGATTGCGCCACTGCACTCCTGCCTGGGCAAAAGAGCGAGACACCGTCTCAAAACAAAAAAACAAAATCTGGTATTGGCATGAGGACAGAAGCATAGATCAATGGAACAGAATATAGTCCAGATTTAGATCCATATGTCTCATGAGCTTAGGCTGCCATAACGAAGTATCATAGACTGGGTGGCTTATAAACACAGCAATTTATTTCTCACAGTTCTGCAGGCTGGAAGTCCAAGATCAGAGTGCTGGCATCACTGGGTTCTAGTGAGGCCTCTCTTCCGGGTTCACAGATGTCTGTCTTCTCATTGTATCCTCACATGGCAGAAAATAGAGAGTTCTCGGCGGTCTCTTTTTATAAAGGCACTCATCTCATTCATGAGGGCTCCACTTTCATGACCTAATTACCTCCCATAGTCCCTACTTCTTAACACCATCATACTGAGAGTTAGGATTTCAACATGTGAATTTGGGGAGGCAGGGGACAGAGGGAAGAGCACAAATATTCAGTCTATTAAACCACACATAAATATTGTCAAACAATATTTGACAATGGTACAAAAATAAGGGACAGTCTTTTCAACAAATAGTTCTGGACTGGAATAATGAGCTATATGTATTTTTATTTATTTATTTTTATTTATTTATTTATTTTTGAGATGGAGTCTCGCTCTATCACCAGGCCGGAGTGCAGTGGTACGATCTCAGGTCACTGAAACCTCTGACTCCCTGGTTCAGGCAAATCTCTTGTCTCAGCCTCCCAAGTAGCTGGGATTACAAGCACACACCACCATGCCCAGCTAATTTTTGTATTTTTAGTAGAGACGGGGTTTCACCATGTTGGCCAGGATGGTCTCTCAATCTCCTGACCTCATGATCTGCCTGCCTCAGTCTCCCAAAGTGCTGGGATTACAGGCGTGAGCCACTGTGCCCCACCAGATATATGCATTTTTTAAAAAATAGCTCTCTACCCCTAACTTTCTCATACCAAATATTAACTAGAAATGGATCATATAGCCATTACAAAAGCTGAAACTATAAATATTCAATAAGAAAGCATAGGAAAAAAACTGTAATCATGTAGAGATAGGCCAAGAGTTCTCAGGATACAAAAAGCACAAACCATAAATGAAAAAAATTGATATATTGGACGCATTAAAATTAAAAAATGGGCCAGGTGCAGTGGCTTACACCTGTGATCCCAGCACTTTGAGAGGCTGAGGCAGAAGCATCACTTGAGCCCAGAAGTTCAAGACCAGCCTGGACAACAAAGTGAAACCCCAGTTCTACAAAAAATTAGCTAGGCATGGTGGCATGCACCTGTGGTCCCAGCATGCAAGAAGCTGAGGCAGGAGGATCAATTGAGCCCAGAAGGTCAGGGCTGCAGTGAGCCATGTTCATGCCACCACACTACAGCCTGGGTGACAGAGCAAGACTCTGCCTCAATAAAATAAAACAATAATAAATCAAAGACTGCTCTTCCAAAGATACTATAAAATAACATGAAAGGCAAACTACATTATGGGAGAAAATATTCTCAATACATGGATCTGACAATATATCCAGAATATATACAGAACTTTAATAATACAATAAATCAAAGACTGACAATCCAATTTAAAAATAGGCAAAAGATATTTTACCAGCCGGGTGCGGTGGCTCACGCCTGTAATCCCAGCACTTTGGGAGGCCAAGGTGGGTGGATCACCTGAGGTCAGGAGTTCAAGAATAGCCTGGCCAACATGATGAAATCCCATCTCTACTAAAAATACAAAAATTAGCTGGGCATGCTCGCGGGTGCCTGTAATCCCAACTACTCAGGAGGCTGAGGCAGGAGAATCGCTTGAACCCGGGAGATGGCGGCTGCAGGGAGCCAAGATTGCGCCATTGTACTCCAGTGTGAGCAACAAGAGTAACACTCCATCTCAAAAAAAAAAAAAAAAAAAGAAAGATATTTTATCAATAAAGACAAATGAGTGACTAATAGGCATAGGAAAAGGTGTTCAACATCACAGTCATTAGAGAAATACAAATTCAGACCACAATGAGATACCACTATGTACCTATTAGACTGGCTAAATTTTAAAAACTGATACAACTAAGAATTAAAGGGGATTTAGAGCAAACAGCCGTCAACATTGCTAGTGAAAACTGTAAAATGGTACAACCACTTTGAAAAAGTTTATTAATTCCTTATTAAAAGAAAACAGCACTTTGGGAGGCTGAGGCTGGAGGATCACTTAAGGCCAGGGTTTGAGACCAGCCTGGGCAACATATTGAGACCCCATCTCTACAAAAAAATTTAAAAATTAGCTGGGTTTGGTGCTACACGCATGTAGTCCCATCTACTCAGGAGGCTGAGGCAGGAGGATGGTTTGAGCCCAGGAGGTTTGAGGTTATAGTGAGTTACGATTGAACTGCTGTATTCTAGCCTGAGCAACAGAGCAAGACCCTCTCAAATAAAAACAAAAAGAGGATAGGAGAGAGGACAGAAGGGGAGGGGAGAGGAGGGGAAGCAGAGGGGAGAGGAAACCAAGGGGAGAAAGAGAGGTAAGAAAGGGAAGGTAGGAAAGGAAGGGAAGAAAGGGAAGGAGGGGAGGGGAGGGAAAGGGAGAAGGGGGTAGGAGAGGGAAGGGAAGAGGAGAGGAGGGGAGGGACAAAAGCAAGGGAAGGAAGAGAAGGAAGAAAACGATAACATAATCTTTTCATATGACCTGGCAATTCCACTCTTAGATGTACCCAAGAAATTTGCAAATGCATGTTCACAACAATATTTGTACATGAATATTTACAGGAGCTTTATTTGTAACATCAGAAATTAAATACTCCAAATGCCCATCGATATTTGAATAAATGATCCTATGTGGTATCTCCATACAATGGAATAATGCTCAGCTATAAAAAGGAATAAAATACTGCCACACTAAAGCACCCCCAAAAAGTAAAAAACATACTAAGCCAAAAAATTTAAACAAAACAGTATACTGCATACTTTATCTTTCCATTTATATAAAATTCTAGAAAAGGCAAAATTAAACTACACTGACAGATGCAAATTTATGGTTACCTATAGACAGGGGCTGGGGTTGAGGGTTGACTGCAAAGAGACAGCAAAGAATTTTTGGTAGTGGTAGAAATACTGTGTGGTGGTTATGAGATTGAATTTATCAGAATTCACTGAATTGTAGATTTTTTTTTTTTAAATCTACAATTCACGAGTACAGTGGTTCATTTTATTCAATGGGTACATTTACTGTATGTAAATTACAACTCAATAAAGTTGATTTTAAAAAATTAAAGATTGAGGATATACCAAATAATAGCATTCCTCACCAGGCTTTCTTCACAACTTTGGCTCTAAATCAGATTTCTTTGGATTAATTCTAAGGACATTCTGTTAGTCTATTCTTCACCCCACCTCTATCTTTTCCATGAGTCCAACTTCTACCTAAATTTTTTCAAATGTGAACCCTGTTTATAGTATATCTCTTTAGAGCTCTCACAACCCAAGCTATCAAGCTACCAGGTTGCTACAGCCAAGCTACCATGGTTTAGGTATGGTTGTATAGATATGATCCTTAACTCCTAATTATTATAATATATATAATATATTCAGATTCAACAGTCATTATTTCATACCTACATTAGGCTAAGTACCATAGTTACAGAGATCTATTCCTAAAAGCATTAAGTCTAGCTTACTAAATTCAGCAATTCCTACCCTCAACTGAATATGCTCCAAACACGAACAATGCAGCACCATGAATATAAGAATAAAATTTTTAATGTTAAAATATGTATATTCACCATTAAATATATATAGATTATAATTATTGGAAAAAATGACCTTAAGCATTTAATTTCACTTTCAGAGACAAAAATCGAATAATATATCTCTGTTACAAAGAAAGGATCAAGCTTAGAGGAAAGAATACATAGACTTCTTAATCATCTATCTCAATTTTGTCCAATGTGATATAAAATTATAGCATTTTGGAGGTGTAATATGTTTTAGAAATAATCTAACACAATTTCTTCACTTTAAAATGAAGAAAATAGTGAATAAAGAAGTAGATGATTTATTCAAGGTCACTACTAGTAACTGGAGACACCAGATAGCTTATATCAGGCTCCCTGGCTCCCACTACATGCTATTGTAAAATTCCAGGACATTCTGGTGCCTTTACCTCTATATGGAAGAGAATAAGTTTCCAGCAACTTACATTTGGCAGAGGCATCTAATTCTCCCGGAAAATGTCAAACAATGATTTCATATCTGTTCAAGGAAGTCTTTTGTTTATTCTGTGCAAACAAGACCATAATGTCCCTATTATAACAGCAATGCTCTAACTTCTTTTCAAGTTGAAAATTGAGACCAGGTGTGGTGGCTCAGGCTTGTAAACCCAGCACTTTGGGAGGCCCAGGTGTGCAGACCACTTGACTCCAGAGTTAGAAATCAGTCTGGTCAAAATGGTGAAAACTTGTCTCTACAAAAAATACAAAAATTAGCTGGGTGTGGTGGCCTGTGCATGTGGTCCCAGCTATTGAGGTCTGAGGAGTAAGGATTCCTTGAGTTCGGGAAGTCAAAGCTGCAGTGAGCCAAGATCGTGTACCACTGCACTCCAGCCTGAGTAACAAAGAGAGGCCCTGTCTCAAAAAATAAAAAAAATAAAATAAAATAAAATTTAAAGGTCAGCTTCTAACCCAGGATACACTTTGAAAATTTTGCATTTCCATTTCCAAACATCAATATAAACATTCACCATAATAATACAGTTATTATTAATGCTATTTATTATAATGTATGTTTTTAAAAGTTGAAAAGTAGAATATGGCCAGGTGCCAGGGTAGGCGGATCACTTGAGCCCAGGAGTTAGAGGCCAGCCTATGCAACATGGCAAAACCGTGTCTCTCTTAAAAAAATACAAAAATTATCTGGGCATGGTGGTGCATGCCTGTAGTCCCAGCTACTCAGGAGGCTGAAGCTGGAGGATCACTTGAGCCCGGGAAGTCGAGGCTGCAGTGAACCATGGTGGCACCACTGCACTCCAGCCTGAGTGACAGAGTGAGACTTTGTCTCAAAAAAAAAAAAAGAAAAGTAGAATATATGCAAACAAATGATCATTTGCAACAGATTACCTATAAAGAATGAAAATTTAACTTACTATTCTGCCTAATAGTAGAATAAACTCAAAATGAAAATAATCAGGCATCCAAATTGATAAAAAGGAAGTCAAACTGTGGCTGTTTGCTGATAATATGATTATATACTTAGAAAATCCTAAAGACTCATCCAAAAAACTGATAAATGAATTCAGCAGTTTCAGGATACAAAAGTAATGTACACAAATCTGTAGCTCTGCTATACACCAACAGTGACCAAGCTGAGAATCAAATAAACAACTCAATCCCTTTTATAATAGCTGCAAACCAATAAAATAAAATACTTAGGAATATCCCTAACCCAGGAGGTGAAAGACCTCTACAAGGAAAACTACAAAACACTGCTGAAAGAAATCATACATGACACATATAAATGGAAATACATCCCACACTCATGGATGGGTAGAATCAATATTGTGAAAATGACCATACTGCCAAAAGCAATCTACAAATTAAATGCAATTCCCATCAAAATGCCAGCATCATTCTTCACAGAACTAGAAAACAATCCTAAAATTCATATGGAACCAAAAAAGAACCTGCATAGCCAAAGCAAGACTAAGCAAAAAGAACAAATCTGTGAAGTCAGGTATCACATTACCTGACTTCAAATTATACTATAAGGCCATAGTCACTAAAACAGCATGGTACTGTTACAAAAATAGGCACATAGACCAATGGAACAGAATAGAGAACCCAGAAATAAAGCCAAATACTTACAGCCAACTGATCTTCAACAAAGCAAACAAAAACATAGAGTGGGGAAAGGACACCCTATTCAACGAATGGTGCTGGGATAACTGGCAAGCCACATGTAGAAAAATGAAACTGGATCCTCCTCTCTCACCTTATACAAAAATCAACTCAAGGTGGATCAAGGACTTAAATCTAAGACCTGAAACCGTAAAAATTCTAGAAGATAACATTAGAAAAACAAGAGATTCTCCTGCCTCCGCCTTCTGAGTAGCTGGGATTACAGGCACCCGCCACCACGCCTGGCTAATTTTTTGTATTTTTAGTAGAGACGGGGTTTCACCATGTTGGTCAGGTTGATCAATCTCCTGACCTCGTGATCCGCCCGCCTCGGCCTCCCAAAGTGGCGGGATTACAGGCATGAGCCACCGCGCCTGGCCCCCAACGGTATTTTTGTAGCCATTTTCCAACTTCTCTTCATCCCACTCCCCTCCAGTTCTGAAACACACACACACACACACACACACACACGATTCTATTAATCTAATTTAAACTTTTTCTCCTAAAAGTTCCACATAAGTTTGTAAATTGTAAACTTTGAGTATATCTATATAGTAAAATATAACGTATAATAATCAACTTACATAATTATTATGATACATAATTATAATCTTTGTGTATGAGTGTAGACATTACAATCACACTGATTTGATACAGCAATCACATTGCTAGTACTTCTATAAATCCTTTACAGTCCTGTGCACAAAAAATATTTCAGAGTTTTGTTTGTCACCCTAATAATAGATCTTGAACTTGCTTTCTAATCACTAATTCTCCTCTAAATTTTTGGATGTTTGATATTTATAAAGTTGAGTTTTATTATTTTTAAATCTCTTCTCACCTCTTGGGGGAAAATAAACAAGAAAATTTCATTCATCTAAACTCCATTCATTTGGATTTAATGAGTTTGGATGATGGCTTGGTTAGAATTTACTTTTGCATTTTATACAAAAAATATTAGCTTATTTCATGTTCAAAGATATTTTCAGTAATTATTTTATACTCTTAAGAGAAGAAGATTTTCAAACACACTAAAATCTATAGTTTAAATATATGTGATATGCCAGTTACCTTCATTTTTATTAAAGCACCTCCCAAAAATCCTTGCTTTACAAAGTTTTATCAGCCAATTATGAGTTACTTTACAAGTCTAAATATTTTGAAAACATACATTACATAATGTATATGCTTCATTAATGCACACTTACTACCCACGCCATCCCCAAATTAATGAGATACTGATACATTATTTATATCTTCATTAATTGCATTACAGATCTATACCGAGTTCTAAAATATTCAAAACACCATATACTAATAATTTATATTCATCTTTTCAAAAATAGAATACAGGCCAGGTGTGGTGGCTCACACCTGTAATCCCAGCACTTTGGGAGGCTGAGGCGGGTGGATTGCCTGAGCTCAGGAGTTCAAGACCAGCCTGGGCAACATGGTGAAACCCTGTCTCTACTAAAAGTACAAAAAATTAGCTGGGTGCAGTGGTGTGCACCTGTAATCCCAGCTACTCAGGAGGTTGAAGCACGAGAACTGCTTGAACCCAAGGGGCGGAGGTTGCAGTGAGCTGAGATTGTGCCACTGCACTCCAGCCTAGGCAACACAGCGAGACGGACGGACAGACGGACGGACGGATGGACGGAAGGAAGGAAGGAGGAGGGAAGAGGGAGGAGGGAGGGAGGGAGGGAGGGAAGAATACATCCTTGTAGGCAAATCCTAAAATCAGTATTACTACAGACTTACTTCCAGTGGCTCACCAATGTATAGTCTGTATACTTTTTCAGTCTGTGTATAAAGCTTATCATTCTGAGACAGTATCTGTATTTTGCTGATATGTCTCCAGCCACTAAAAGTCCTAAAAAACTAAATGTTTAGTCAATGTTTTAAAACAGTACTAAAATTCATATACAGGCTGGGTGTAGTGGCTCATGTCTGTAATCCCAGCACTTTGGGAGGCTGAGGTGAGCACATCACTTGAGGCCAGGAGTTCAAGCCAAGCCTGGTCAACATGGCGAAAACTCGTCTCTACTAAAAATACAAAAATTAGCCAGGCATGGTGGCACACACCTGTAATCCCAGCTACTCAGGAGGCTGAGGCCACAAGAATTTCTTGAACCCGGGAGGCAGAGGTTGCAGTGAGCCAAAATCCCACCGCTACACTCCAGCCTGGGCAACACAGCAAGACTCTGTCTCAAAAATAAATAAATAAATAAATAAATAATAAAATAAAATTCATATACATTTTAGACTACCTAGTATCTTAGATATTCTACAAGTCAATTTTCCTTCTATTATAAAAACAAGGGCTAAATTCCTAAGTTATGATTTTTAGAGTAAGCTCTATTTACATTTTACTCTACATTTTACACTATACTCCCTTAGTAACAATATCAGTCTACTAGAGGTTAATGACATAAGAGAGTATATATGAAAACACACAAGTTACAAAGTGCTATGCAAATATGTCACATTATACACTGGTCAGAGACAAGCATTAGGGTAAAAAACAAACATTTAAGGTTTTTCCAAGTAAATCAACAGAAAAAAGTAAATACATACAGAAATGCTAAGCTCAGTTGAAATTTTTTGTCCATTATCTTCCATGATGCCGAAACTTTAAAACTATAACCTAGCCGGGCGCGGTGGCTCACGCCTGTAATCCCAACACTTTGGGAGGCCGAGGCGGGCGGATCACAAGGTCAGGAGATCGAGACCACGGTGAAACCCTGTCTCTACTAAAAATACAAAAAATTAGCCGGGCGCGGTGGCGGGCGCCTGTAGTCCCAGCTACTCAGGAGACTGAGGCAGGAGAATGGCGTGAACCCGGGAGGCGGAGCTTGCAGTGAGCCGAGATCGTGCCACTGTACTCCAGCCTGGGCGACAGAGCGAGACTCCGTCTCAAAAAAGAAAAAAAAGGCCGGGCGCGGTGGCTCAAGCCTGTAATCCCAGCACTTTGGGAGGCCAAGACGGGCGAATCACGAGGTCAGGAGATCGAGACCATCCTGGCTAACCCGGTGAAAACCCGTCTCTACTAAAAAATACAAAAAACTAGCCGGGCGAGATGGCGGGCGCCTGTAGTCCCAGCTACTCCGGAGGCTGAGACAGGAGAATGGCGTGAACCCGGTAGGCGGAGCTTGCAGTGAGCTGAGATGCAGCCACTGCACTCCAGCCTGGGCGACAGAGCGAGACTCTGTCTCAAAAAAACAAACAAACAAACAAACAACAACAACAACAAAACTATAACCTATTATTACAAGCTAAATAATGACAAAATTCATCACAGTTGACTTTTGACACTGGTATTTGTACATATTCTTTTCTAACTATCTCAGAAGTAGATACAGTACTCAAGAAGAAATCTTGTACTTGAAATCCATAATAATCTTGTAGAAGATTCAAAAACATTTTTTATATAAGTGAAAGAAATGAGTAGAAAGTAATTTACACTACAGATATAATAAACTCAATTTTTATGAAAGAAACAATAGCCTCCCCTAAATTAGTTCCCTCTTAAGTGCTTAAAAAAAGCAAAATCTTGCTCAATAATATTTAACCAACTCTTTATAACTTACAGGCTCCTACCACATTCTAAGTTAAACAACTTTTCATTTTTTCTCCTTTTCTTTCTTCCTCAAGGTGTCAGGTAACTGTTTACTAAGAAAATATCACCTGTACATAAGTTACAGTAGTATCCATTTTAACTTGTTCTTTCATAGGCTGCAAAATTTCCATTCCTAGATTCAAATAAAACCAAGAGTATTCAGATATTTCTTTACCTATGCAAATATAAAACCTATTTGCATTCTAATATTCGGATAAAAATCGTTCAGCACTATTGTACTCTTTACAGAGATGCATTGATTTGGAAAACAAAACTACTTAATATCTCTAAGATCTCCCTTCAATGTGTGCTGCCATGCAAAAATGGACTTACTCCTTCCCACCCTCCCATTTCCCCACAATCGCATGCAATTCTGCTCTACCTCATTCTGTTATGGTCACTTCCCACCACTTACAACAGTTAAAGATATTCTACAAAGAACAGAGACTTGTGTAAAAGCCAGGTAGGGTCTACAGGCACTAATCATTAGTAAAGATTCAAAACTAAGAAGATTGGGGATAGAAGTTAAAAAAAATACAGTTATCACACAATTCTCCAGATAGAAATCAGCCATCAAATATTTAATTAATATGTATATATATAAACACTTCAATAAAGCTGGAATATATATATTCTGAGATGGAGTCTTGCTCTGTTGCCCAGGCTGGAGTGCAATGGTGTGATCTCAGCTCATTGCAACCTCTGCCTCCTGGGTTCAAGCAATTCTCCTGCCTCAGTCTCCCGACTAGCTGGGATTACAGACTTTCACCACCATGGCTGGCTGATTTTTGTATTTCTAGTAGAGATGGGATTTCACCATGTTGGCCAGGGTGCTCTTGAACTCGTGACCTCAGGTGATTCACCCACCTCAGCCCCTCAAAGTGCTGGGATTACAGATGTGACCCACTGCACCCGGTCTGGAAAAATATTTTTAAAAAGAAGAGGATGCTGGGCACCGTGACTCACGCCTGTAATCCCAGCACTTTGGGAAGCCAAGGCGGGCAGATCACGAGATGGAGGAGATTGAGACCATTCTGGCTAACACGGTGAAACCCTATCTCTACTAAAAATACAAAAAATTAGCCAGGCGCGGTGGTGGGCGCCTGTAGTCCCAGCTACTCGGGAGGTTGAGGCAGGAGAATGGCGTGAACCCAGGAGGCAGAGCTTGCAGTGAGCCGAGATCGCGCCACTGCACTCCAGCCTGGGCGACAGAGCGAGACTCCGTCTCAAAAAAAAAAAAAAGAAATAAAGAAATAAAAGAAAAGGAGAATACAGATACACAAGAGAAGAATGCAATATGAAGATGAAGCAGAGAGAGATTTGATGATGCTGTCCTTGAATATTAGAGTGATGCAGGCACAAGCAAAGGAATACTGGCAGCTGCCAGAAGCTGGAAGAGGAAAGGAATGGATGCTCTCCCAGAGCAACCAGATGGAGTGAGGCCTTGCTGACAATCAGATTTCAACTCAGTTATATTAAATTTGGATTAAATTTTTAAAAATTTAACGTGAAGATAATTTAACTGAAACAACATAGAATAAGCAATTTTTATGGATTTGTAGTCTGACGAACTGTTAAACATTCTTTTTTTTCCCAACTTTTATTTTAGATTGAAGGTAAGAGGTAGGTATGCATGTTTGTTACATGGGTAAATTGTGTGTCATGGGGGTTTGGTGTATAGATAATTTTGTCACCCAGGTAATCAGCATAATGCCCAATAGGTAGTTTTTCAATCCTTACCCCCCTCCAACCCTGCACCCTTAAATAGACCTCAATGTCTACTGTGTCCCCTTCTTTGTGTCCATATATACTCAATGTTTAGCTCCTACTTATAACTGAGAACACGCAGTATTTGGTTTTCTGTTCCTGCATTAATTTGTTTAGAATAATGGCCTTCAGCTCCATCCATGTTGCTGCAAAGGCCATGTTCTCATTGTTTTATAGCTGCATAGTATTCCAGGGTGTATATGTACCGTATTTTTATGTCCAGTTCACCACTGTTGGGCATCTAGATTGATTCTATGTCTGCTATTGTGAATAGTGCTGTGATAAACTTACAGTGCATGTGCCTTTACAGTAGAACGACTTGTCTTCCTTTGTTGTCAAAGCTTTTCAAACTTCAAAAAATTCTAGCTGTGATTATGTTTAAATAATTAATGTTAGATTACCACTTTCCCTTGAGAACAAGATTCCAATATTCGAATCCAAATGCTGTATAGTTTTGTTTTTTTAAACAACACCTTTCCTAAACATGAAATTGCAACCAGTTCCTGGTAAACCTACAGTCTTAGAAGTTTACACATACTATAAGCTTAAGCTACAGAGAATATAAATATATATTAATTATGCTTGTTCTACATTTACTGTTCAAGTCTCATGTAACTCTGCCTAACTGAAGAGGGCAAGCTTCAGATGCTCTCAACTCTAATCTAGGCTCCATATAGCAGATGTCTTAATAAGACGTAGGTCTGATCACATCTCTTCCGTTTCTGGTTTTTTTGGGGGTTTTTTTGAGACCAAATCTGACTCTGTCACCCAGGCTGGAGTGCAGTGCTGTGATCACGGCTTGCTGCAGCCTCAACCTACCGGGCTCAGGCAATCCTTCTGCCTCAGCCTCCCAAGTAGCTGGACCTACAAGCGAATGCTACCACATGATTTTTTTATTTTTTGTAGAGCTAGGGTCTTGCTTCATTGCCCATGCTGGTCTCAAACTCCTGCCCTCAAGTGATCCTCTCACCTAGGCCTCCCAAAGTGCTGGGATTATAGGCATGAGTCACTGTCCCTTGCCCTGTTTGTAAAGTTTAACTGACTTCTTACAAAAGAGGATAGAGTCCAAACTCCTTCACATAAAAGAGCCCTCATAATCTGGTCCCAACCTACATTTCCTGCAATAAACTATTGCATGTCTCAATCTTGTTCTTTCATGCATTCACTGAACAAATATTCCTCTTTTTAAACACCTCTTCACCCTTCTGTATTTGTAGAACCTCTACATATCTTACAGTACTCAAAATATAAGTTTCAGTGAAGTTTCATATGTCTTCCAAGCAGACTGAATCCTTCCCTCTACTATACTCTCATGCCATTTTGCGTAAACCTTTTATAATAGCACTCATAAATTTTATCAGACCAATTTATTGACAAATGATATACATTTCCTTCTTCTGTTCACTGTATTTCCTGCTTCTCCATACCAGCACCTGTCATATATTAAGCATTTACTCTATGTTGAATTTATAAAACAATAAATAAACTCCACAATATTTGTTGTGGGAGAATGATCTCTTCATAACTCTGTGTAATAACATAAAAGACAAATGCAGGAGCTGGACACGGTGGCTCAGGTCTGCAATTCCAGCACTTTGGGAGGCTGAGGTGGGCAGATCAGTTGAGCCCAGAAGTCTGAGACCAGCCTGGGCAACATGGTGAAAGCTGTCTCTACAAAAAATACAAAAATTAGCCAGGTATGGTGGCACATGCCAGTAGTTCCACCTACTCGGGAGGCTAAAGTGGGAGATCACTTGAGCCAGGGCGGTAGAAGTTGCAGTGAGCTGAGATCGCGCCTCTGTACTCCAGCCAAGGTGACAGTGAGACCCTGTCTCAAAAAAAAAGAAAGAAAGAAAAATGCAGGTCAAAACTGGTTTGCATTAAATGTTTTCTAATAACTGTAATAGCTGTATTTCATGAGAGAAGTAAAAACAGTAAAAGAATCTTGAATACCTACAGTATATCAGGCATTGTACTAGGTGATTTACAGGTATTATCTCATTTAGATCTCATTTAATCTGTAAAAGGAGGTATTCATTTTACAGATTAAGAAACACAGGTTCTGATATATTAAGTGTATGGCTTGTCTTGCATAACTTGTCAGAGCTCAGACATGAACCACGATTTATTTCAGTCAAAACCCATTGTCTTTGCAGTAAAGCCTATGTTTAAGCATGTCTATGGACTGATCACACCGGTAATCTCAGCACTTTCAGAGGCCATAGTGGGAGGATCGCTTGAGGCCAGGAGTTCAAGACCAGCCAAGCCAACATAGTAAGACTTCATCTCTACAAAAAATTATTTAAAAAACAAAAAAGCACATCCAAGTATTAGAGGGTCAGTCACCATAGTATATAAAAGTATGCCTTTGGTCTCAGACTGAGTTCACATTCTGTCTCTACAACTTAATAAGTACAGCAAATTATTTAATCTCTCTGTCCCTCCTTTCCCTTATCTATAAAATGGTGATAAATAATAGTATGTATTTTGTGGGTGGTTATGATTAAGGAATATAAATCAAATAAAGTGATTATTATACTACAATGCCTTATTCATTGAACACCTTTATAAAACCTATTCATGATAGAAAATACTATTAGAAATGCTGTTTGAAATTGGTTTTATAGCATATATGAATTTAGAAAAAAACTTCTTATATAACTTTTACAGAAAAAACTAGGCTCTGGGTAGATATAAAGTCCTATGTAGATACTTTGTGGAATGAGCTTGTTTCTTAGCATTTTATCTGACATGACCTCAAAGTTTCAGCTTCAATTTTTTTTTTTTTTCGATGCAGTCTCGCTCTGTTGCCCAGACTGGAGTGCAATGGTGCGATCTCGGCTCACTGCAACCTCTGCCTCCCGGGTTCAAGCCATTCTCCTGCCTCAGCCTCCCGAGTAGCTGGGACTACAGGCATCCACAACCATGCCCGACTAATTTTTTGTATTTTTAGTAGAGACAGGGTTTCACCATGCTGGTCAGGCTGGTCTCAAATTCCTGACCTTGTGATCTGCCTGCCTCGGCCTCCCAAAGTGCCGGGATTATAGGCATGAGCCACCGTGCCCGGCCCAGTTTCAGCTTCATCTTAATTCTAATTTCTACTATGCTTTGTGACCTAGCATACCTTTTCAATCAAACTTCTTATCTCTAAGTACAGTAACATATCTTAAACTGGCTCTTTGGTTTCATTTTAGATCGTATCTCCAACATGGATGATAAACTAGAAAGAGTTCTGGTCAGGCAATCTGGATAGAGAAGCTAAGCAACATTGTACCTTCTAAAGTCATTTTCACACTTATATATTAAACACTCAGATTTATATAACAAGATACATTAAAGAAACAATGATTAAAAATATATAACCACTACACTCCATTAATAGAGATAATTAAGTTGAACATACTTAAGAATACATTGCTTTTGTGAGGATTAAAATCTAATGTTAAGCTACCAATTCATATTCACCTGAATCTTATTTAATAATAAATTTACTCATGAATGACATTATTAACTGTCAGTCTGATGATGTTCAAGCTATTTCAGTTACCCAGACAGGTCTATAACTTACTCTAAATGTCTGGCACTTACAGACACACACACACACACACACACACACACACAAATCCACAGTTGATTAACATCAAAAAGAAACTTCACTCTCTATACTTCTCAGGAAAGGAAAAGCTCAAAAGTTATACTTCATGGCTACTGAACAAGTTTAGGCTTTCAAATGAGATTCTTTCCATTGATTCTATAACTTATCCAATTACTCGTTCAACATGTTGAATTTCTACTGAGTAAAAGCCACATGTTTCAGGACACAAATTACATCAATTTCAAATACAATTGAGGCAGCCTAAGGAGTGTATGTAAGACCCAGGGCAAACTATTTGGTCTGTCTGAACTTTAATATTCTTATCTATAAAATAGTAGTGATAATAACTATGCTACCCCAGCAATTTATTACCAGGATCAAATGAGGTACTAAAACATGGAACAGAAAAGCATTTTCACATATTAAATCCACAGTAAGTTTCTATAACAACTCAAAAGCTCATCTTGTCTCCAGGAGCACAATAAGAGACTATTTCACTACATGATTAATGTAACAAATATTTAAGAGTCTAACACATTATGATGTGTTCAAGTACTAAAGTGCTTTAAAAATGTAGTAAGTACAGGCTGGGTGCGGTGGTTCATGCCTGTAATTTTGGCACTTTAGGAGGTGAGGTGGGTGGATCACTTGAGGCCAGGAGTTTGAAACCAGCCTGGCCAACATGGCAAAACCCCGTCTCTACTAAAACTACAAAAATTAGCCAGGCATGGTGATGCACACCTGTACTGTAGTCCCAGCTACTTGAGAGGCTGAGGCAGAAGAATCTCTTAAACCTGGGAGGCAGAGGTGGCAGTGAGGTGAGAGGGTCATGCCACTGCACTCCAGCCTGAGTGACAGAGCAAGACTCCATCTCAAAAAAAAAAAAAAAAAAAAGTAGTAAGCACAAATGCTTTCCTTAGGAAGCTTACATTATAGTAGGGATAATAGAACTCTCAAATAACCACAGTACAATGCAAATTTAACAAGTATTATAAGATTTATAAAGCCCAGCACACATGAAGAAAAAAAATGGGCTGGGCGTGGTGGCTCACGCCTGTAATCCCAACACTTTGGGAGGTCAAGGCAAGTGGATCACCTGAGGTCAGGAGTTCAAGACCAGCCTGGCCAACATGGTGAAACCCCGTCTCAACTAAAAATACAAAATAATTAGCTGGGCATGGTGGTGGGCACTTGTAATCCCAGCTACTTCGGGAGGCTGAGGCAGGAGAATTGCCCTAACCCTGGAAGCGGAGGTTGCAGGGAGCCAAGATCACACCATTGCACTCCAGCCTGGGCAACAAGAGCAAAACTCTGTCTCAAAAGAAGAGAAAAAGAAAAAGAAAAAAAGAATGAACTGGATTTGGCAGATTTCAGAAAGCTGCATAAGAAAGAGGTGGCATTTAAGGAATTGAAGAATAAGTAGAATTTCTACAAAGACAGCAAGGAAGGCCTTCCTTGTTTCTTCTTTGTAGGAAGAAAGGATAAAAGCAAAGACCAAGGCAGATAGGCATATAGCATGTTCAGAAACTGGACGTCTAATTAACTACTACAGTTTGGCTAAAAAATAGGATATGTGGGAAACAGAAATATTTGTTTAACAGAATAAAAGGAAAAAAGAATTAAAGGATCATATTGATTTTACTGGAGCCATAGTCAGACTGAAATTTTGAAGGAAAAATTTGAAGCCTCCCTAAATAATATAAAGTGTATTAAATGCCTCCCTAAATAATTTACATTTCATTCTGAAGCCGATCGAGAATCACTGCGTATTTCTGAGGAAGGAATAACCAAAAAAAGAAAGGCATAAGATCTTTGGCTTTAAAAGTAATTTGGAGGCAAGTAACTGGAAAGGCGCCAGGCTGAGGACAAGTCCAGTTTGGAAGTTACTGCTCTAGCGCAAGTAAGAAGAGGAAAGCCGAGCATATTTAGCAGAGAGGTAGTGGGAATGAAAAAGGGGAGAACTAAATTTGAGATGTTGAAGAGATAGAATCAACAGTTGGGAGGAAAGTTAGCATCAGAAATTTTACGTTTACAAGTCATTCCCTTGAAACACCCTGAGTTTACCAGTGAAAGTGAATAAGAACACCAAGTAAGAAACTGCACCAAATTTCACCTTTAACTACTAAAGCCGAAAGATGACTTCAAAAACAAAAAGACTTAATTTTCAAATACTGCATTTAAGAGAACATAATAAAAGATCGTCTTTTACTATAAAGCAATGCACCCACACACCTGTTCTGATGAGAATTTCACCCCGCCTCAAACAGTCCTTGTGTTCTTACTAGCCTTACCAAGGGCAGCCTTTCCATTTCTTTAAGTTCCTGCGGCTTCTTGAGCTCCAGGTGCTGGTCGGGTGCATCTGTGCCTACCACAGGGCTCAACACCGAGTGAGAGCTCATGGGATGTTCACTGAAGGGATGTGACCCCAGCCGGGCCTAGCCGTCACTAGCTCCGCACGCCCCAGGCGCTGAGGCACACACTGCCGTCTTCATTCGCTTGACACACCCCTCTCCTCGGGCCTTTTTTCCTCCTCCACCCAGCACATTCCGCACGTCGTCCGTCGGAGTTACAACGTGTCACCTCATCTGCTCCCAACCCTATTTAGCTAGCACTGTATTTCAGGTGTTCGATACCGTCCCCGTCACCCCTGCAGACTTCACATCAGCCCCCTCGCATGCCTCCTCTTCCTCCTCCTCCTCCTCCTCCTCCAGGAGCTGCCCGGGCCACCCCGCAGCCGCTGGCCTCCTGGCTCCTGCCCCTCCCCAGGTGCGCTCAAGACTCACCTCCCGCGCAGCTCGACCGGCTGAGCCCACCACCGCGGGCCGCGGTTCAGCTCCGCCGGGCGCCCCAGGCTGCCGAGTCCGCTGGGTCCAACGCGACCGCTGACCCGCAGCGCCGCCGTCTCCCGTCGCCGTAGCCACCGCCAGCTCGGTGCAGCCCAGGCGTTTCCGGGTTCCCGCGGTCCCGTCCCCCAAATGCTCCGGCTTCCGCCTCGGCTCTGGCAAATGCCGTTCCCGGCTCGGCTTTGGCAGCCCCAGCTCGGCACTTGGCAGCTCCGTCCCTAAGGCGACGCACCTGGGCTGCTCTGCTGGCAGCCCCTGGTTCCTGCTTCACCGTCGCGTGGAGGCCTGGGGCACTGCTTTCTGTTACACCTCTCTTAGGATTGCGAGACAGATAGAGTGACACTCGTCGAGGGCCTCTGCGGGACTGTCTGTTTGCAGAAGGTGCCAAGGTGTCCACTGCGAAAGAAAGGGCAAAGTCCTTTGGGGCAAAGAACCCTGAGAGGAACGGGGAAATGGATTTTGAAAGCAAACGAACCCGCTCCTAAAAGTGACTGTCACTGACCTGAAAACAAACCAGATTAGCTATGGCAAAGGCTGCCAATCAACCAGTGGTCTGCAAGAAGGCTTGTTCTTCCACTTCTCCCACCCTGACTGAGATCTTGAGACTGAGGGAAACCCAGAGCTATACCACCAATGGGCCTGGTGTCATCAATCAGGAGAGGAAAAAGAAAGCTGGGCCCAGAGGATTACAGAGTTATAAGGGACCTACCCCTTCCTGGCTGCATGGATTACAGCATTACCTTTTAAAAGTCTTCCAATGGCTGTGTTGGAAACCCTCTAACCACTGCAGCCCATTCAGGTGATGAACAGGCTGAAATCAGTACTTCAGGTTCAGCTGGGTTATCAAATAAGCGAACAGGATTATCTCTTTTTGTTAACTCAGTGCTGCTATAAATTCAGCCTATGTCTCTTTATATTGTAAATTATTAAAACCATGTCCAAGAGAGACATACTTAGAAAAAAAGTGAGATTGAAGAAAAATAAATAACTGTGTTAGAGTAGAATAACTGGCTTTAAAATTTTCTGCAATACAATCTTGAGAAAATTCCTGGACAGTAAAATACATATTAGGTCTTAATATATGTCCAGTTTTTTGGAAACCAAAATGTGCCTGTTAGATGATGATAACAGCATGCCTCTTTTTATTGTGATTTGCTTTGTTGCTCTTAACAGACATTGCTTTTCTTGGCTTTTTTGTTTGTTTGTTTATTTGTTTTTACAAATTGAAGGTTTGTGACAACCTTGCCTCAAGCACATCTATTGGTGCCATATTTCCAACAGCATGTGCTCACTTTGTGTCTCTGTGTCACATAATATTCAATAATTTTTGCAATATTTAAATTTGTTCATGATTATATCTGGTATAGTGCTTTGTGATCAATGATTTTTGATGTTACTATGGTAATTGTTTTGGGGTACTGTTATGGTTTGGCTGTGTCCCCACCCAAATCTCAACTTGAATTGTATCTCCCAGAATTCCCATGTGTTGAGGGAGAGACCTAGGGGGAGATAATTGAATCATGAGGGCCAGTCTTTCCTGTGCTATTCTCATGATAGTGAGTAAGTCTCATGAAATCCGATGGGTTTATCAGGGGTTTCCACTATTGCTTCTTCCTCATTTTTCTCTTGCCACAGCCATGTAAGAAATACCTTTCACCTCCCGCCATGATTCTGAGGCCTCCCCAGCCATGTGGAAACTGTAGGTCCAATTAAACCTCTTTTTCTTTCCAGTCTCGGGTACGTCTTTATCATCACCATGAAAATGGACTAATACAGGTGCCACGTACTGCACTCATATAGGAAGACAAATTTAATTGATAAATGTTATGTGTATTCTGACTACTCCAACAACTGCCCGTTTCCCCACCCTTCTCCCCCTTGGACCTCCCTATTTCCCAATACACAGCAATATTGAAATTAGGCCAATTATTAACCCTACAATGGCTTTGAAGGAAATAAAAATATTTCACCCCAAAATATACTTCTTTGACATACTTTGAGATGACTGTTTAGAGGGCCTGCAATCAGAAGCATGCCAGATGTGGTGGCTCATGCTTGTAATCCCAAGACTTTGGGAGGCTGAGGCAGGCGGATTGCTTGAGCCCAGGAGATTGCGACCAGCCTGACCAACATATTGAGACCCCATCACTACAAAAAACAAAAATTTAAACATGTGCCTGTCATAATGGTACATGCCTTTAGTTCTAGCTACTCATAAGGGAAGCTGAGGTGGGATGATCGCTTGATCCCAGGAGTTCAAGGCCACATTAAGCCATGATCATGTTACTATACTCCAGCCGGGCTGATAGAGCCAGACCCTGTCTCAAAAAAAGAAAAGTAGCCCAGTAGCCCTGCAAAACTGTCTCTTGTAGGACAGATTTGCATCTGTTGAGAATCTGCGTTAATGTAGCCAGGCTTTCTCTGAGGCCCTTCCTTGTCCAGATCTAGGAAAGATTAACTGAGATTCTGACACCTTTAAAGGTCTGAAAGAAACTTCCACCATCTGTTCTCTCTGAGGGCTGCTACCCACCTTTGCTAGTCAGACCTCTGCTTCTCTCCCTCCTGTAACTTGTTTTGCCACTATAACCTGATTTACCACCGTAATCTACTTTTGGCCATGCTTGAAACTCTCATTCTTTCTAAAGATGGTATATACCCTTGTGTACTATGTGGGGGATAAGACTAATCACCCTGTGATTTCTCCTCATACACACCAATAAATTTCTATGCCTTTTTTCTTTTTTCTTTTCTTTCTTTTTTTTTTTTTTTTTTTTGGAGTTAGGGTCTCGCTCTAGAAGGAGTGTAGTCGCATGATCATGGCTCACTGTAGCCTTGACCTCCAAGGCTTCAGTGATCCTCCTGCCTCAGCCTCCCGCTTAAGCAATCCTCCTGCCTCAGCCTCCTGAGTAGCTGGGACTACAGGCACATGCCACCATTCTTGGCTAACATTTTTTTTTACTTTTTGTAGAGATGGGTTCCCACTATTTTGTGCAGGCTGGTCTCAAACTCCTGAGCTCCAGTGATCTTCTTGCCTCAGCCTGCAGTATTGGGATTACAGGCACGAGCCACTGTGCCCAGCCTGCCTCTTCTGTTATTAATCTGACTTTTGTCCGTTGATTATTCAGCCAACCTTCAGAGGGTGAAGGGGAAGCTACAAAATCTCCCCAGGGCAAGAATGTCAGCTGAGCCTGAACTGCAAGTCTGGACATCCAGCAATTCAAGTCAGTACCCAAGGTCTGCAGCTCTTTTAATAAGAACAATCCTATTACCCTTGAGGGATTTGCGTGTATTTTCTCATTTAACTCTCACAGCAGCCTTATAAAGTAAGCATTAGTATCGTATTTTATAGAAAGAGAAACTGAGGTTTACAGACAGGTAACTTTCTGAAGTCCCCACATCTACTGAAAAATAAGTTGGGATTTAAATCCTTATTTGTCTCCCTTTAAAGTCCATATTTTAAAACATGACGCTTAGCTGCCATAGGAAGAAAAAAATGAGACAGAAGAGAAAGTTGGCAGACAGCAAAAGTAGCAATAGAGATAAGAATTATCAGTGAAGAAAAGAGATGAACATGAAGAAAGAGAGAAAAACAGCAATCTGGGACACTGGCCGGAGGACTAGCTTTGGCTTCTCTATCATAGCAGATCTTACAGGTGAAATTTTGGCACCATGAAGACAGACAAATGAGAACAAGATATTAGTCTAAAGGCAGCCAGGGCCAAATAGGACTATGTATCTCAATGGTACCTAATTAGAATTGTCAGATAAAATACAGAGGCCTTCACCTGGTGCGGTGGCTCACGCCGGTAATCCCAACACTTTGGGAGGCCGAGGCGGGCAGATCACCTGAGTTTGGGAGTTCGAGACCAGCCTAACCAACATGGAGAAACCCCATCTCTATTAAAAATAAAAAAAATTAGCTGGGCATGCTGGCACATGCCTGGAATCCCAGCTACTTGGGAGGCTGAGGCAGGAGAATTGCTTAAACCCGGGAGGCGGAGGTTGCAGTGAGCCAAGGATCACGCCATTGCACTCCAGCCTGGGCAACAAGAGGGTAAACTCTGTCTAAAATAATAATAATAATAATAATAATAACAACAGAGGCCTTGTTAAATTTAAATTTCAAATAAGCAACGAAATATGGAATATTTGCGATATACTTTAAAAAATTCATTGATTATCAGAAATTCTAATTTAGCTGGATATTCTGTAATTTTATTTGCTAAATGTGGCAACCCTATTGAACGCATAAATGCATCGTGATATTGTACAATAACTGGGATTCCCTATGATGCCCCAGAGAAATGAAGGCCAGATCAAATTACGTTTAGTGCAGTTGACACTGCAAACTTTATGCACACAAAGTGACATTCTCTAGATCAGTATCTTCAGACAGTGCCAAGCTGGTAGACTTTAAAGGATAAAGGTCAGAGGTTGTTAGAAAACCCAGGAGAAAATAAAGAAAAGACAACAAACAAGAAAGAAAGAGCGCAGGGACTATGTTGATAGACATTTTTAAAGAATTTCTGCTCAAAATGGTTGAAATACTGAAAAAAAAATTTCAGTGCTTAGAGAATTAAACAGCAGGTTTCCAGGTGTCACTTACCAAATATTTTGTTCCTATGCCATCATAACTTTTAAAACTATTTGACTGAAATTACAGCTCAGGAGCAGGAAAAACCAGTTTGTTGTTTCAAGCTGCCAAATCACAGTAATTGAATCTGGCTTTTTCTTGTTAGTTCTTCAGAGGGAAAAAGAAACCTATGTGTTAACAAAACTGGAAAGGATTGACAAAGATTATCTACTTGTCCATCGTTTACTTCTAAGAAGACTTGAATGAGGTTACTTCCATTATAAGAGCTCAACTGTCAATATGAACATGGTCCTTTGATTTTGAGATGGATCTATAGAGTTTAGCATTCTCTAGAACATGGATCTGATAGGTTTGAAATAAAACTTACTTTTCATTTCTGAGGAGGAGTATTTCAGAGGCTTCTGGTTTTTTCCTATAGTAGAGTTACTTTTTGAGTCAGGGGCCCAGGAGATTTCACGGAGGTGAGGCCCTCTCCTCCCTCTGTACATTCAGAAAGTGGAGAAACTACCCTGCATGATTGCTGCCCTATGGGGCTTGTTGATCAAAGCTTCAGTTATCACTTGATGCTCTAAAGTCTATTTGGGAATCAATGAATTGGTTTCATCTCAGAGTCAGGGTTAAATGTAAATTAATGCCTTGGAGATTCCCCTGTATCTAGCACAGTTACCTGATAAAATCACCACAGCTTCCTTTGTGGAAGACTAGGAAAAAGTGCACAGTATGTATAGTATGCACTTGTGCTGTTAAAGGGACGTCTTAAATCTGGGAATGGGGGCTACAACTCTAGTAAAGCTGGGCCTCTATTTACCAGTCCTAGTGTACATTTGATTATGAAGTCCGTATGCAATTGGATTGTGCTGTTCACCAACTATTTCCCAGTCTCAACCTGCAGGACTCTTCTTAAAGTAGGTCGCACCGTTAGACTCTCTTGTGGTTGAGTGAGACCACATGTCCAGTTCTGGCCAATTACCTCCAGGCCAGGGCATTGAATTGCCAATTTATGACTGTTTAGAATCCTCTTTCTCTCTGCTTTTGAGTCTGGCAATGTGCAGCATCATGACTGCTTCATCATCAGACTGTATCCTAGAATTAGGAGATGTGTAACCTGCAGTAAACATACAGCATGAACAAGAAATACATTTTTATTATTTTATGTTACCAATGAGAAAAGAAAAATAGCTCAGGGCAGTCTGAGCTTTGGGAGGTAGGCAGTCCCAAAGTGACAAGAGCATGGGACTTTGATCATTCTTGCCTTCCATCCTCCAACTCCCACTCCACATCCATGCTTGGGGACAACTGTTTAAAGTCATTTTTTTCCTGACTAGCTGCCTCAGCCATCATCTTTGTGTTGCCAGAATTTATGATGCAAAACAACAACAACAACAACAACAATGTATAGCCTAGCAATAGCTTGGGTTATTTTAATGTAAATTCTTGGTAAACAAGTCAGGAGCTGCCTCTTCTTTTCCTTTAAAAATCCACTTGTAACTGCTGCTAATCAGAGGGTATGTTCAGGGCAACTTGAATCTGTACCCCTGAGTTGCAATCCTCAAGCTTGGCCCAAATAAACTCTCTACTTATATGAATTTTGCCTCAGTGTCTTCCTTTGAGGTCACATTAAGATTCTGCCAATTTCCAAGCACTTGGGAGTTGAAAAAAAAATTGACAAAACCTAGCATACATAGATTCATACAAAAACTTATGGCCAGAGATGGATGTATTTTAACAAAAACATGACTTTTGTGACTTTGACTTAGAGACCAAGTGATGGGGGCAAGCAAACTGATTTTAGCGGCTGGAAGAATGATAACCCATGGTGTGCTATGGAATATTTGATAAAACTGTGACCTGCAATTACTTAAAAGTTAAATAATAAACATAGTAAGTTTATAGCTCCAGTGCAAGAGACTAGAAAACAAAATGTTAATAGCATGTGTAGGTTAATGTTGGATGTATTTGAAAGACACTTCATGAAAGAGAAATACCCCAAAAATAATTTACTAATTTGTAAGCAGGAATGGAAAGGAATAAAGACAACATAGAAATTCAGGAACTGGCAGAGTTGACAATGGCAAATACTTTTCTAATGGAAGCCTTTAATAATAATTTTAAAAAATCAAATCAAAACTATCCCTGTCATACTTATCTTTAAAATCTCTAAATGCATTGAGATATCACCCAGTAAGTCCTTTCAATTAGATGAAATGGCTTAATAAACAGGGAATAAAGGTGTTGGTCTCCCACCAAGCTTGATAGGCTCAAGGTATCTGGAATTAAGTGGCCAGATAAATGGAGATATGTCAAGGAAAGAACTGTGGTATGGCTATTGGCAAATGAAGCTGATTGGAATCTAAGAGATAAGAAACCAGTAACGTTTATAAGATAATTGTATTGCCAAAGGAGCCAAGAGCCTAGACAAAACTTAACATGCATCTTTGGCCTACAGCCCTCTATACACAGGGAATTAGCCCAGGATACTGGTTAGCCTCCAAAGAGTGTATGTTCTCCAATACGCTCTTCACATATAACTAAAAAATATAATAAAGGAAGAACTCTCTCCCAGAAGGTCAAATCAAGGAATATAAAGAACAATGAATTGGGAACCCCCTTCTAGAGGGCAGAATTAGCATCTAATTGAAGAACTATTTAATATTACCTACACCCAGGATAGTAGGACTTCACAATGTGTTGCCACTGAGCAGTCAGCTCTGTTCATTGACTACTCTCATTTTTTCCCAATGACTCGCCACGTCCCTTCCCTGTAATATACTTTCTGTGATTGCCTGTTCTAGATATTTTACATGTGTTATCATACAATATTTGTCCTTTTTAAATTTAGCTTCTTTCATTTAGCACCATGTTTTCAAGGTTCATCCATATTGTAATCTGTATCAGAACTTATTCCTTCTTCTGGCTGAACAATACCCCATTTTATGGATATACTACATTTTATTTATCCCTTCATCCATCAGGAGACATTTGAGTTGTTTCTACCTTTTGGGTGTTATGAATAATGCTGCTATGAACATTTATGTACAAGTATCTTATCTGTTTAAGTCCTTGTGTTTTTTGTTTTTGTTTTTGTTTTTGAGACAGAGTCTCGCTCTATTGCCCAGGCTGGAATGCAGTGGTACGATCTCGACTCACTGCAACCTCTGCCTCCTGGGTTCAAGTGATTCTCCTGTCTCAGCCTCCCAAGTACCCAGGACTACAGACACATGCCACTACACCTGGCTAATTTTTGTATTTTTAGTAGAGACTGGGTTTTGCCATATTGGCCATGCTGGTCTTGAACTCCTGACCTCAATTGATATCCCACCTTGGCTTCCCAAAGTGCTGGGATTACAGGAATGAGCCACCGTGCCCAGCCAAGTCCTTGTTTTTAATTCCTCCATGTATATAAGTGGAGAAGAATGCTGAGTTATATGGTAATATTATTATTATTATTATTATTATTTTTAGAGGCAAGTTGTGGCTCTGTTGCCTAGGCTGTAGTGCAGTGGCATGATCTCATAGCTCACGGCCACCTCAAACTCCTGGGCTCAAGTGATCTTACAGCTTCATTCTCTTAAGTAGCTAGACCTACAGGTATGCACCACCATGCCTGGCTAATTTTTTTTATGTTTAGTAGTGATAAGGTCTCCCAATATTGCCCAGGCTGGTCTCAAACTCCTGGCCTTTTTTTTCTTTTTAATTAATATTTTAAAAATAGAGGCTAAGCAAAGTGGCTCATACCTGTAATCCTAGCACTTTGGGAGGCCAAGGTGGGAAGATCAGGAGTTCAAGACCAGCCTGGGCAACATAGTGAAACCCTGTCTCTACAAAAAAAACCCAAAAAAAGTAGCCAGGTGTGGTGGTGTGTACCTGTAGTTCCAGCTACTTGGGAGGCTGAGGTGGGCGCATCGCTTGAGCCCGGGAGGTGGAGGCTGCAGTGAGTCAAGATCATGCCACTGCACTCCAGCCTAGGCGACAGAGACTCTGTCTTTAAAAAATAATAAATTAAATTTAAAAATTATATAGAGATGGGGTCTCACAGTGTTGCCCAGGTTGATCTTGAACTTTTGGGCTCAAGTAATCCTCTCACCTCAGCCTCCCAAAGTGTTGGGATCACAGACGCAAGCTACCACACCCAGCCTAATTCTTTTTTAAGATTTTTTTTTTTCATTTTATCTTCTTCTTAAATTTTTTTTTGTTTTGTTTTTTGAGACAGGGTCTTGCGCTGTTACCCAGGCTGGAGTACAGTGGCAGAATCATGGCTCACTACAGCCTTGACCTCCTGGACTTACCTGATCCTCTCACCTCAGTCTTCAAAGTAGCTCGGACTACAGGCACTCACCAGAATGCCCGGCTGATTTTTGGATTCTTTTGCAGAGACAGAGTTTTGCTGTGTTGCCCAGGTTGGTCTTGAACGCCAGTCCTCAAATTGAGAGACAGGACTAGCTGGATTTCCTAGGCTAAGAATCCCTAAGCTTAGCTGGGAAGGTGACAGCATCCACCTTTAATCACGGGGCTTGCAAATTAGCCCAGACCCCAGCAATCAGAGAGCTCACTAAAATGCTAATTAGGCAAAAACAGGAGGTAAAGAAATAGCCAGTCATCTATTGCCTGAGAGCACAGCGGGAGGGACAAGGATCAGGATATAAACCCAGGCATTCAAGTCCGCAAGGGCAACCCCCTTTGGGTCCCCTCCCCTTATACCGGAGCTCTGTTTTCACTCTATTTCACTCTATTAAATCTTGCAACTGCACTCTTCTGGTTGTGTTTGTTAATGGCTCCAGCTGAGCTTTTGCTCACCCTCCACCACTGCTGTTTGCCGCCATAGCAGACCTGCCGCTGACTTCCATCCCTCCAGATCCGGCAGGGTGTCTGCTGTGCTCCTGATCCAGTGAGGCACCCATTGCCACTCCTGATCCGGCTAAAGGCTTGCCATTGTTCCTGCACAGCTAAGTGCCTGGGTTCGTCCTAACGGAGCTGAACACTAGTCACTGGGTTCCACGGTTCTCTTCCATGACCCACAGCTTCTAATAGAGCTGTAACACTCACCACAAGGCCCAAGGTTCCATTCCTTGGAATCCGTGAGGCCAAGAACCCTGGGTCAGAGTGCGCGAGGTTTGCCACCGTCTTGGAAGTGGCCCGCCACCATCTTGGGAGCTCTGGGAGCAAGGACCCCCGGTAACAAAATGATCTGCCAGCCTTGGCCTAACAAAGTGCTGGGATTACAGGCACGCGCTGCCCCTCCTGAGCTGTCTTCTTAATTATTTCCATTCAGTACATTTAATCTTTGAGGAACAGTCAAGCTGTTTTTCGAAACAGCTGTACCATTTTGTTTTATTTATTTTTTTATAATAGAAATGGGATCTTTCTGTGTTGGCCAGGCTGGTCTCAAACTCTTGGGCTCAAGTGATCCTTCCACCTGAACCTCCCACAGCACTGGGATTACATGTGTGAGCCACTGCACCTGGTCCCAAATTTTAGACAAAGCTTTACTCCTTTAATCAATTGCAAATTAAAGAATCTCTGAAGACACCTATGACCTGTAAACCCTCACTTCAAGATATTCTGCCTTTTTAGGCCAAAGCAATGTATAACCTCCATATATTGATTTATGACTTAGCCTGTAACTTCTACTTCCCTAAAATATGTAAAACAGGCCAGGTGAGGTGACTCATGCCCATAATTCCAGAACTTTGGGAGGCTAAAATGGGCAGATCACTTGAACACAGGAGTCAAGACCAGTGGGTAACATGGTGAATCCTCATCTCTACAAAAAATACAAAAATTAGCCAGGCATGGCAGCTCACAGCTATAGTCCCAGTTATCTGGGAGGCTGAGGTGGGAGGATCACTTGAGCCCAGGATGTAGAGGCTGCAGTAAACCAAATCATGCCACTGCACTCCAGCAGGTGACAGAGTGAGACCCTGTCTCAAAAAAAAAAAAAAAAAAGATGGCATAAACATATTCCATGCCATTTCTCCCAGAGAATATAGCAAAAATTCTGGAGAGAACATATGAAACAAATAATTGAGATTAGTAAAATAAATAATAAAGGTAATAAAGAAAATAATAGAAGATAAATTGGGTAAGAAATTAAAACTCAGAGAAAAACCAACAAAATGGTGAGTTTCATATATTTTTCCCTCTACTATCTCAAAGCAAGAAAAATTCTGGAACGTTGCAAAAGGAACACCAAGAGAGTATCTCTATCTTTAAAAAGAAAACTGGAAAGAGGCGCCTCTGACAAATGAGGAACTATTCTGTTTCTGTTTTCTTTTATTGGCTCTGTAGGGCTCCAGTTCTAAAGCTGCCTTCTCCCTATGAGTGGTGACTCTATCAGCAGCTGAGCTTGCTGATTTGCCTGGAGATTGTCTTAGTCCACTTTTGCTGTTGTAACAAATTACCTTAGACTGGGGAATTTATTTATTTTTATTTTATTTTTTTGAGACAGAGTTTTGCCCTTATTGCCTAGGCTGGAGTGCAATGGCATAATCTCAGCTCAGTGCAACGTCTGCCTCCCGGGTTCAAGATATTCTCCTGCCTCAGCCTTCCCAGTAGCTGGGATTACAGGTGCACGTCACCACGCCCAGCTCATTTTTTGTATTTTTAGTAGAGATGGGGTTTCACCATGTTGACCAGGCTGGTCTTGAACTCCTGACCTCAGGTGATCCACCCGCCTCAGCCTCCCAAAGTGCTAGGATTATAGATGTGAGCCACCGTACCTGGCCAGACTGGGGAATTTATAAACAGCAGAAACCTACAGCTCAGAGCTCTGGAGGCTAGGAAGTACAAGATCAAGGCACCAGCTGATTCAGTGTCTGGTGAGGGCCTGTTCCTCATAGGTGGTGTCTTCCATGTCCTCACCTGGTGGAAGGGGCAAAGGGACTCCCTCAAGCCTCTTCTAAAGGGCATTAATCCTGTTCCTGAGGGCTCTACCTTCTAATCACTTCCTAAAGACCCTACCTCCTCATAGTAATTGGGGAATAAGTTCTAACTTATGAATTTTGTGGAGGGGACACAAACATTCAGCAGAGATGGATCCAGTTGTGGGAGGTGTCTGACAGTATAGGAAGACTAAAAACCAGGTATTTGGGCCAGAGAACCCAAGGAGAAGGAGCTCTGGGAGCCAGAGAATATTATGGAGATTTTGGAGAAGAGGACTTCAAAGAGGGTTGAAGTCTTAGGATCACTCCCAAGGTGTTTGTGGGAAAAACTTATCTGAAATAGAAGACTGTAAGGGAGGGAAAGACTTTCCCTTTACCCACCTAGGATCAATAACTAGGTCTAGGATACAAACTGACAACAGGTGATTAACAGGAGAAAAGGTATGCTGATTTATTATGTGCATGGGAGTATCACAGGGAAAAAAAAGCAAATATCCCAAAAGCAGTGAGATTTGAAAGCTTATCTATCATCATCACAAGGGAAAGGGCAGAAGAGATGTGGACATTTTGGGGAGATTAAATGATTTTTAGGAAAGATGAATGGACCAGGTGTGGCTCACACCTAAAATCCCAGTGCTTTGAGAGGCCGAGGCGGGAGGGTCACTTGAGCTCATGAGTTTGAGACCACCTTGGGCAATATGGTGAAACCCTGTCTCTACAAAAAATTCAAAAATTAGCCTGGTGTGGTGGCAAGCACCTGTAGTCCCAGCTACTTAGGAGGCTGAGGTGGGAGGATGGCTTGAGTCCAGGAGGCAGAGGTTACAGTGAGCCGAGATTGTGTCACTGCACTCCAGTCTGAGCGATGAGAGTGAAACCCCGTCTCAAAAAATAAAAATAAAAAATAAAGATGAATGATGGGCTCTTGGAATAATAGATGGGAGATATGACAGTTTCTGACAAAGCTTGTCTGGGGATAGTATCTAGTCTGCTTTCCTATTATGAGTCAGTCTTTTCTGTTGATGAAACTCCTGGGAAGGGGACTGATGACAATTGAGTTCCTTTTGGAATATCTGTCTTTAGTCAGATACAGGGAGTTCAGAGAAAGCTTCTCTCTGCATTTGTTGTTTTTTAAGTGTCTTCACCTCAAAATAATCAATACACTAAAGTGAAATATTTTGAGGTGGCATATCCTAAACTACTTCAAGACCAAGGGCTTTGAACACTGGTGTGTGGTGTAGACCCCCACCCAGGTCCCATTTCGCCCCTGGGGGAAACATACATTGAACAGATTAAAATATTCTGCAAAAGCTTGAAAACTGAAATTGTGTTCCATGGTCCATAGAAGGCAGGCTAGACTTTGGCCTGAACATAACTGAGACAACTATCTGCTAAACCAAAACAAAGAAAAAAATCCAACATTCCTTAGAGGATTTTAACAGGACTTAGAGTCTCATAACATAATAATAAAAACATCCTGAATACAATACAAAATTGCTCAACAATAGAAAAAAACAACAGAAACAAAAACAGGAAAATTGCAGCAACTCATGGTGGAAAAAAGCAGCAAATCCCAGCCCAAGATGACTCAGATGTTAGAATTATCAGACCTAGGCTCTGATAATAATAGCTTGATAGCAGAATGGAAAAAAGGAAAGGAGCTATAAACCTGAAGAGCAATAGAAATTATCCAATCTGGACCACAAAAAAAAAAAAAATTGAAAAAAAAAACTGAACAGAGACTCAGGGAACTGTGGGATGATATCAAATAGTATAACATTCATATCATTGGAGCAGGAGAATTAAATTAGTGCAGAAAAAAATATTAGAAGAACGAGGTTGGAGGATGCACACTACTCAATTTTAAGAATCATTATAGGCTGGGTGCGGTGGCTCATGCCTATAATCCCAGCACTTTGGGAGGCCGAAGGGGGTGGATCACAAGGTCAGGAGTTCGCGACCAGCCTGGCCAATATGGTACACTCTCATCTCTACTAAAAATACAAAAATTAGCCGGGTGTGGTGGCAGGTGCCTGTAGTCCCAGCTACTGGGGAGGCTGAGGTAGAAGAATCGCTTGAACCTGGCAGGCAGAGCTTGCAGTGAGCCGAGACTGCACCACAGCACTCCAGCCTGGGCGACAGAGTGAGACTCCGTCTCAAAAAAAAAAAAAATTAGAAGAACAAGGTTGGAGAACACACACTACTCAATTTTAAGAATCATTATAGGCTGGGCAAGGTAATTCACGCCTATAATTCCAGCACTTTGGGAGGCCGAGGCAGGAAGATCTTCTGAGGCCAGGAAAAAAACTCAATTTTAAAAACTGAGGCTGAGGGCTGTGGCTTACACCTATGATACGAGCACTTTGGGAGGCTGAGGCAGGAGGATCACTTGAGGCCAGAAGTTTCAGGCCAGCCTCAGCCACATAGCGAGGCCCCCAGCTCTACATAAAATTTAAAAAATTGCCAGACACGTGGTGTGCCATTGTGGCCTCAGTTACTTAGAAGACTGAGGTTGCAGGATTCCTTGAGCCCAGGAGGTTGAAGCTGCAGTGAGCCATGATTATGTCACTGCACTCCAGCCTGGGCAACAGAGACTCTGTCTCTAAATAAATAAATAAAAGGCAAAGGTTTTGAACAGATTCCTCCCCAAAGGAGATACAGATGACAAATAAGTATGGGAAAAGATGGTCAACGTCATTAGTCATTAGGCAAATGCAAATTAAAAATCACAATAATATGTTCTTACATACCTATTAGAATGGCCAAACAAAAAACTGACAATACCAAGTGCTGACAAGGATGCAAAATAACTTATCATACATTATTATATAATATCACACAGCTACTCTGAACATTGTTCAGTTTCTTATAAAGTTAAACATACACTTAAATGACTCAGCAATTTGGCTTATAGGTGTTTACTCAAGAGAACTGAAAACTTACGTTCACACAAATCCTGTGCATGAATGATTATAGCAACATTATTCATAATTGCTGAAACTTGGAAACAAGTGAAATGTTTTTCAATGGGTGAATGAATAAACAAACTGTGATACATCTGTACAATGGAATACTGTATGATTCTATCATATGACACCCAGGAAAAGGCAAAATTATTAGAGACCAAGAGCAGATCAGTGGTGGTGCACAGTGGCTCAGGCCTGTAATCCCAGCACTTTGGGAGGCTGAGGTGGGTAGATCACTTGAGGTCAGGAGTTTGAGACCAGCTTGGCCAACATGGTGAAACCCTGTCTCTACTAAAAATACAAAAATTACCCAGGCATGGTGGTAAGCATCTGAAATCCCAGCTACTCTTGTGGCTGAGGCATCACTTGAATCTGGGAGGCTGAGGTTGTGGTGAGCCAAGATTGCACCACTACACTCTGGCCTGGGCGATAGAGCCATGGAACAGTTATCAGCAGAGAGGGGACGCAGGGGCTGGAGCGTGGTCCCCCACCCCCGCAGTCGGGTGGTTTTTCTCTCCCAGTGTGGCTGGGTCCTGGGCTTTTTATGGGCTTAGAATGGGGAGTGCATGCTGATTGGTTTGTGAGTAAGTAAAAAAGGTTAAAACGAAGACACCACTCAAAGGTGAGCATGACAGTGGAGAAAACCAATTAGGAAACGGTAGATAAATGTAAAATAGGTAAAGGGTGGGGATCAATCAGAGGAAAGTGTGCCAAATAAGAAGACAGGTTCTCAGTTCAGCTGAGAGATTTGACTTGTAGCTTGGCTTTCAGGCTTTAAACTGTCCTTGACTTGGAGGTGGGGTTTCACCGGGGACCCACCCCTATTTGTCTAGGCATTTGTCTGTGTCCTCTGTGTCCTGTGACTCCGAGTATTATCAAATTAGATGATAAAATATCTTAAAAGCGTTCTATTCAGATTGATTTAGAGATAAATAAGGTTTATATAATTCTTGAAATTGCCAGAAATTTAGGGGATTGACTTTCCAATAATTTCAATGGGCTATAAAAATGTACTTTCATAGAGACTAATTTAAATGGTTTAAGAATTTAAGTTCACATTATTTATGTGAATATTTGGCAGATGAGGCTATTTAATATTGTGGATTTAATAAAAACAGCATGTCTTCTGGTTATCTATATTAAGTATAATACAGGCATACATTTTTATTCTAATTGAGTATGCTTTTCCTAAACCTATACAGGTTTACAGATCAAATAAGCTAGCACATTGTGCAGGATCTGGATTTTAAAGAGATAATAAAGAAAAAAATAAGGTAGCATTATAATCTACTAGAGGTTTAAGATTATGAAAATTGTAAATTTGTGTTTAATCAAATTAAATCATTATTCTGGCAAACCTTATTTCAGCAGTAATTATATTTGGTAGTATGTCAGTTCAGAAATAGTTTCTAAGATCTTTTGGTAACTAAAAATCTTGAGTTGATGCTAAACTGAATTAGTTAATGGATATTCACAAAATATCAAGATCATTTCTTTCTTTTTTCTTTCTTTTTTTTTTTTGAGATGGAGTTTCACACTTGTAACCCAGGCGGGAGTGCAGTAGCACGATCTCGCCTCACTGCAACCTCTGTCTCCTGGGTTCAAGTGATTCTCCTGCCTCAGCCTTCCCAGTAGCTGGGACCACAGGCACATGCCACCACACCTGACTAATTTTTTGTATTTTTAGTAGAGACAGGGTTTCATCATGTTGGCCAGGATGGTCTTGAACTCTTGACCTCAGGTGATCCTCCTGCCTTGGCCTCCCACAGTGCTGGGATTACAGGGGTGAGCCCCCAAGCCCGGCCAAGCTCATTTCTAAGATAAGCTACTGAAACATTAAAAGTATAACTTTAAGTTTATATATATATATATATATATATAAAATTTCAACTGTTATTTTTGATTCAGGGTGTACATGTGTGGGTTTGTTAAATGGGTATATTGTGGGACACTAAGGTTTGGGGTACGAATGATCCCATCACCAAGGTGGGGAGCATAGGACCTCATACGTAGTTTTTCAGCCTTTTCTCTCCTCCCTCTCTCTCCCTTCTGGTAGTCCCAGTGTCTATTGTTCTCATTTTTTGTGTTTTTTATAGACAAGTCTCGCTCTGTTGCCCAGTCTGGAGTGTAATGGCATGCTCTTGGCTCACCACAATCTCTGCCTTCCGGTTTCAAGCAATTCTCCTGCCTCAGCCTCCCAAGTAGCTGGGACTAGAGGCACACGCCACCACGCCCGGCTAATTTTTGTATTTTTAGTAGAGATGGGGTTTCACTGTGTTGGCCAGGCTGGTCTCGAACTCCTGACCTCGTGATCCACCACCCCTCACCTTCGGCCTCCCAAAGTGCTGGGATTATAGCGTGAGCCACTGCACCGAGCTCTTCCCTTTCTTATGTCCACAGCTACCCAATGCTTAGCTCTGAATTATAAATGAGAACATGTGGTATTTGATTTCGTATTCCTGCAAAATTTGCTTAGGATAATGGCCTCCAGCTGCATCCATGTTCCTGCAAAGGACATGATTTCATTCTTTTTTTATGGCTGTGTTTATATATTTTTAACATTTTTTGCCTCTTATTTTGATATAATACTGAGAGGCTATATACTTGGATCTGTTAATATACTCATTTTTGTGAGTTAGGGATTTGTATCACTATAAAGTTGTAAGATGTATAAGCTTTGCTGGTCTGCTAAAAATGCTGATGTGTTACAAAAACAGCTGCAATTATTTACCTACTAGTTTTCCGTGTAAAATGTAAGTCCTGTCGTTACAAGTTATAATCAATGTATGTGAATGAGACTCTACTAGGAGCAAATAGAGGCAGAGAAAAACAACTTTCTATGCAAAGTATATGGGGATGGATTTTTGTTAAGGAAAAAAGGTAGTTTTGTAAGTAGTTTTGTGCTGAAGTCAAATGACTTTGTTCCAGAATGAGAAGACATAAAGTATAGGAAAAAATCTGAATGGATATAGAAAGTCATGGAAGATTCCCAGAAAGGAAATTTTGTGGTGGTCAAAGCTGGCTACATTTTATGAATTTATTTATAAGATTATTAGAAAAAGGCTTAGTATAAAATATAATACTTACATAGAACTTGAATTTGGTTTTCTTTCTGTTAAAACTACAAAGTTGGCTGGGCGTAGTGGCTCACGCCTGTAATCCTAGCTCTTTGGGAGGCCGAGATGGGCAGATTGCCTGAGCTCAGGAGTTTGAGATCAGCCTGGGCAACACGGTGAAACCCCATCTCTACTAAAATACAAAAAATTAGCTGGGCGTGGTGGCGGGCACCTGTAGTCCCAGCTACTCAGGAGGCTGAGGCAGGAGAATTGCTTGAACCCGGGAGGTGGAGTTTTCAGTGAGCCAAGATTGAGCCACCGCACTCCCGTCTGGGCAACAGAGCAAGACTCCATCTCAACCAAAAAAAAAAAAAAAAAAAAAAATTTACAAAGTCTTCTTGGATTACTTGGCTGTGTTAGTAAAATGTTTGTAAAACCAAACTAAACCTGGATCCACTCACCTGGTACAGGGAAGCCAGTCTACACAAAGATTTGCAGTGAGAAAAAAGAGGATGTTTATTTGCAGGGCACAAAGCAAGGAGAATTGGGCAGCTGACACTTAAGACCCAACTTCTTTACTGGATTAAACCCAAGGATTTTTAAAGGAAGGGTAAGTTTCAGAAAAGCAGAAGTTACAGGCAAAATTGTATACCAATATGTGGAGGTTATACATTAGTTTGGCCTTAAAAGGTAAGATATATTGAAGCATGGCCTTAGAGGTCATAGGTGGTGATATGGTCTGGCACTGTGTCCCCATCCAAATCTCATCTTGAATTGTAATCCCTATATGTTGGGGGAGGGACCTCGTGGAAGGTGATTAGATCATGCGCGTGGTCCCCCCATGCTGTTCTCATGATAGTGAGTGAGTTTTCATGAGATCTGATTTTTTGTTTTGTTTTGTTTTGAGATGATGTTTCACTCCTGTCACTCAGGTGCTGGAATGCAACAGCGTGATCTCAGTTCACTGCAATCTCTGCCTCCCGGATTCAAGTGATTGTCCTGCCTCAGCCTCCCTAGTAGCTGGGATTACAGGTGCACAACACCATGCCCAGCTAATATTTTTGTATTTTTAGTAGATATGGGGTTTTGCATGTTGGCCAGGCTGGTCTTGAACTGCTGACCTCAGGTGATCTGCCCACCTCGGCCTCCCAAAGTGTTGAGATTACAGACATGAGCGACCACGCATGGCCGATCTGATGGTTTTATAAGGAACTTTTCCTCCTTTGCTCAGCACTTCTTTTTCCTGCCATCATGCGAAGAAGGATGTGTTTGCATCCCCTTCCACCATAATTTTAAGTTTCATGAGGCATCCTCAGCCCTGTGGAACTGGGCATCAATTAAACCTATTTCCTTTATAAATTACCCAGTCTCAGGCAATTCTTTATAGCAGGGTGAGAAAAGACTAATACAGGTGGTTTCCAAGATTCTTTGATTTGCAATTGGTTAAGGAAGCAAAGCTTTGTCTAAAAACTTGGGGTCAGGAGAAAAGAATGTTAAGATCTAGCCTGTGGGTGTGACTCTCCAGGCCCCTCAAGAAGAAATTTAGAACAAAGAACAGTGGTTAGAGTTCAGTCCTCAGTTCCCTCTTATCTGAGTTCTACATGTCAGCAGGATGGACTTTCTATTTGGTGGGGGTCCAGGTTTCTGAAAAACAACTCAAGAACAAATGTTAATATATTATCTTTAGTTTCCATAGGGCACCAAACATCTTGTGGCTCTAACTTCCTTGGCTATTGTTTAAAGCTATTACCTTCTTGCTTATCAGGTTGCTCATTTACTTCTCAAGGCTAGCAGGGTGCCCAGAATTTCCCTTGAAGTAACTCAAAATTTTTTTATATTTCCATGCCTGGGGAAGAGGGAGAGTGGGCAGCAGCCCCTAAAGGAGGTCCCTGGTCTGTCTCAGTTATAAGAGATTTTTCTTACCTTCTGAGTAATCTACAGAACAAAGATTCTGTATTTTATCAAAATAATCTTCTGTGCTTTATGTTGAGTTTATCATGTCCTTGATTATTTAAGATAATTATTTAAGAGAAAAGTCTACCCACTTTTGAAAGAAGAACCAAGGTCCTTTTCAATTGTGTTATCATCTATGTATATTTTAAATATTTATTTTATTTTGTTTTATTTTATTTTTGAGATGGAATCTCACTCTGTTGCCAGGCTGGAGTGCAGTGGTGCGATCTCAGCTCACTGCCACCTCTCCCTCCCAGGTTCAAGCGATTTTCATGCCTCAGCCTCCAAAGTAGCTGGGATGCCACCACACCCAGCTAATTTTTGGGGTGTTTTTTTTTTGTATATTTAGTAGAGATGGGGTTTCACCATGTTGGCCAGGATGGTCTCCATCTCCTGACCTCGTGATCCGCCCGCCTTGGACTCCCAAAGTGCTGGGATTACAGGCATGAGCCATTGCGCCCGGCCTATTTTATTTTACTGTTTTAGAAACAGGGTCTCTCTGATGCCCAGGCCGGAGTGCAGTGATGCAATCATAGTTCACTGCCACCTCACATTCCTGGGCTTTAAGCCATCCTCCTGCCTCAGCCTCTCAAGTAGCTGGGACTGCAGGTGTGCACAACCATGCCCATCTAATTTTTAAAAAAATTTGTAGAGATGGGGTCTTACTATATTGTCCAAGCTGGTCTCAAATTCCTGGCCTCAAGTGATCCTTTTGCATTGGCCTCCAAAAGTGTAGGGATTACAGGTGTGAGCCACTGTGACCCACCTTTAAAATTCTTTAATGTCATTTTGCTGTCACATGATTAGGTAGTCAAGTGTTATTTCCCAGTAACCCACGATCCTATTTAATCAACTGTTCAAACCTCCTGACAACTTTTGATATTTTGCCTTCCCAACATAAAGTCCTAAATAATATATTTTGCACCCAAAACTGATATTCCAGAAGGCCTCTGAAAAATCACAAGGAATTTGTTTTTCATCTTATAAAAAGGGCTTAATTTGTTACAACTGATGAGTTCCTTGGGAAAAGTTTTCAAACCAGAAGCAGTGATAAATTTGTATGAGTAAATGCTATATATATATATATATTTTTTTTTTGAGACGGAGTCTCGCTCTGTTGGCCAGGCTGGAGTGCAGTGGCATGATCTCAGCTCACTGCAAGCTCTGCCTGCCAGGTTCATGCCATTCTCCTGCCTCAGCCTCCCGAGTAGCTGGGACTACAGGCACCCGCCACCATGCCCAGCTAATTTTTTTGTATTTTTTAGTAGAGAAATGGTTTCACAGTGTTAGTCAGGATGGTCTTGATCATAAAATGCTATTAATATAAATACTTCAGAAATTGTGTGTATATAAGAAGTTCATAGAGATTTGTCAATGTCCTCACCATCCATGTTGTATTTCCACTTATCAGAGTCTTGGTGCTGTTTTGCCAAGATATTAGACAAAAAAAAAAAGTATAACACTGGTCATATTTTGAGTTATTTTTAAAAGATGTTGTTAGTTGCAACTTTAATTTGAATCTAGCATCCTCTTGTCCAGAGGTTTTCTTTTTTTTTTCTTTTTTGAGATGGAGTCTCGCTCTGTCGCCCAGGCTGGAGTGCAGTGGCCAGATCTCAGCTCACTGCAAGCTCCGCCTCCCGGATTTACGCCATTCTCCCGCCTCAGCCTCCCGAGTAGCTGGGATTACAGGCGCCCACCACCATGCCAGGCTAGATTTTTGTATTTTTTTTAGTAGAGACGGGGTTTCACCGTGTTAGCCAGGATAGTCTCAATCTCCTGACCTTGTGATCCGCCCGTCTCGGCCTCCCAAAGTGCTGGGATTACAGGCTTGAGCCACCGCACCCGGCCGTCCAGAGGTTTTCAACTGGGGATTCACTATCATTAACCTATAAAGATTTATCAAATTCAGATGTTTAGGATCTACTCGAGATTTTCTGAGTCTCTTTCCTTGATAAATCTGATATATTCTCAGTGTAGTCTAACTATATGTTTAGTATATCCATGGTATATTGTGTCTCAGGATTATTATATGTTATATTTGAATATTTTTTTCCTCTGTGAAGATTACGTTCACTTATTTTCAAAATGTAGATGTATTATCTACTCTTCTTTGAAAATAGGATTAATCATTATGTTTATGGATACTTTGTCTAAAACTTTTTTGGGTTGACATTTCATTTTGCATGCCATGGAAACATTTCTTTGCTAGTTGCATTATTCTTATAATAAACTCTCATCAGATTTTTTACTTTGGAAAGTTATTAGTAATAACTATTACTAGCCATTTAAAGCCTTTTGTCATCAGCCGGGCCCGGTGGCTCACGCATGTAATCCCAGCACTTTTGGAGGCCAAGGTGGGTGGATCGCTTGAGCCCAGGAGTTCAAGACCAGCCTGGGAAATATGGTGAGACCTCATCTCTACAAAAAATACAAAAAATTAGCTGGGCCTGGTGGTGTGCGCCTATAGTCCCAGCTACGCAGGAGACTGAGTTAGATGGATGACTTGAGCCCAGGAGGTGGAGGTTGCAGTGAGCTGAGATTGTGCCACTGCACTCTAGCCTGGGTGACAGAATGAGACCCTGTCAAAGAAAGGGGAGGGGAGGAGAAGGGGAAAGACCTTTTGTCATCTATAGACAGTTTTTTGTTTTACTCTGATGCTTCTGTGAAGCGCTTGCAATAGCTGTGGCCAGAGTGAATCAACAAAGATGGACTGTTTCAGAGCCCTATGAAAAAGGAGTGCTGTGTCCAGGTACTCTTGGGCACAGGCTGTTCTGATGGCGTTACATAAACAATTTTGAATTTATACCGGTGGACTGAGTCAGAATTTCCAGAACTGTGGTTCAGAAGTAGATAGATTTCTGAGACTGCTAACTCAAGAGTGAGTGGAACAAGAATTACTTACATAGGACTGGATAAGCTGATGGATAGTTGTGGCTTTCATTTGGAATATTGTTGATGTTTAATGTTATATTTTCTGAACATAAGGAACGCCTTTCTCTCTCCTCATAAGCCATCTGTCACTCATAATAATTGATTAAATCACACTTTTGTAAATAGAAATGAAATATTTATGTTTCTCTCTTTGCCTGATTTCTCCAGACTTTGGAAACTGTCACTGATTATTATTATTATTTTTTTCTCTTTTGGAGACAGAGTCTCACTCTCTTACTCAGGCTGGAGTGTGGTGGCACCATCTCAGATCACTGCAACCTTCACCTCCCAGGCTCAAGTGATTCTCATGCCTCAGCCTCCCGAGTAGCTGGGATTACAGGTATACACCACCACGCCTGGCTAATAATTTTTAGTAGAGATGGGGCTTCGCCATGTTGGCCAGGCTGGTCTTGAATTCCTGGTCTCAAGTGATCTGCCCGCCTCTGCCTCCCAAAGTGCTGGGATTACAGGTGTAAGCCACCACATCTAGGCTTTACTGAGTATTTTTATTTTCATTGCAATATAGTTATTTTTACAATTTCAATGAGTCCATCTTCCTTGTTAACAGGATTTAATTGCCAACATTGGTTATGCAACAAATGTCTTCCTTGAAATGTCATATTTGAGAATGATTACTTAATCAGATATGATCTGACACTTTTAAGGAACTATGGTTAATTTTATGGAGGTAATGCTTATAAAGCATACCTAGGAAAACTGGACTCTTATCTGGTTTACAGAGTGAGTAAAGATTGTCATTTCCTGGCAGGACTGTGAACATTAGGATATTTCATGGACTTTGAGAAGTGAGGAATTTGCCCAAATTTTTAGGCATTACAGGTGAAATTTGATGGTGAGTTCTTGGCTTGGCTTTCTAGCTCAAAAAATTTTTAAAAGTTTAATGTGACATTTCTTCTTTCAGCAAAGCACATTTAAGAAGGACTCCGGTACATTACAATTTTTGTAGCACCTGTGTAAATAATCAGGTCAAATCTAATGAGACCATCTTTGTGTTCAAGGATAATCTTCAAGATCATCTTTGATTAAAAGAGGAGTGACTGGAGAGATACTTTCTGTTTCAATGGAAAACTATAGCACCATACCCCATCTTTCTGACTCTAGTCCTGAGTTGCAATAGTGTTATCAGACTCTAGCCCTGTTCATTGCCTTTGAGTTATTTGCCCTCCTTGTAAATTGTAGGTAACTGATGGATATGCAAACCCTATCTTCTCTGGTAGAGATTTAAGTTACTTCCTTCCCCAAACTTTATATACTTTTTGTGGAAAAAATCAGTTTGGGTACATGCCTGTAATTTGGACTGGATCCTGTTACCTTGCACAAATTATCAACAATTACCCAATGCTCAATTCTTCCAGTGTTCTTCAATATCTGGCTACAACCCTCTAAACAAAGCTTTCCAAATTTTCCCCCTTCTGTGTGATGCAGCACCACCAAGAACTAAAACTTGACCAGTTAAATCCTTTTCAGGTGCTGCACTGGGTCTTTTTCTTTGGAATTTTAGGAAGTTCTGTGAGCTAAAGACCAATGACTTCCTATAAATCTTGAAGGACTCCAGGACTCATCACCATAGTAGACCATATATGGATTTATTTTCTTTGAGAAGGAGTTTCGCTCCTGTTGCCTAGGCTGGAGTGCAATGGCGCGATCTTGGCTCACGGCAACCTCTGCCTCCCGGGTTAAAGTGATTCTCCTGCCTCAGCCTCCCGAGTAGTTGGGATTACAGGCATGCACCAACACACTTGACTAATTTTGTATTTTTTAGTAGAGACAGGGTTGGTCATGTTGATCAGGCTGGTCTCAAACTCCTGACCTCAGGTGATCTGCCCGCCTCTGCCTCCCAAAGTGCTGGGATTACAGGCATGAGCCACTGCACCTGGCCAGTATGAATTTCTTTCTGGACAAGTGACTCTCAGGACCAGTAAAGAAGTTTGGCAAAACACTGGTTATGCATGCCTTTACATAAAAGGTAGCTAAGACTGTGGACGTCACCAAGAGCATCAACATTTTAGCCTCAAGAAACTCAATGAGTTTTACCAACCTCTTGGAATCCACTGGATTGGTTACCCTCAGGTTCAACTTCTGAGGCTATTACTTTAATACAGCTTTTCATATTAATATTTCTCTTTTTCATTTTAGGCATCTTCTTTAAGATGCTTGGCATCCAGGACTTTGAAACAGTTGGCTTTTTTAACCACCTCTCAATAGGTAATTCAATTGATTTTTACAGGAATGGCACCAGCGAGAGTTCTCAAGAGACTGTTTCTTAGCCCTTGCTTGGTCCCACCCAGGTTTATTCTCACCAAAGACTGACCATGTTAAACTTTACCTGAGTCGTGTGCTCTTGGAGAACAGCAATAGTTAAGAAATCCCTCCAACCTTTGCGTTCCAGGAAAGGACTTACCGCAAATAACCGCCTTTCTTCATATGACTTAGATAGGACTCACTTTCCACTCTTTCTCATTTCTCCCATAACAGTTGAAGATAACTCCACCATTTACCTGTGTCAGGGACAAACAGAGACCTTTCCCGTCTTGCATGAATTTGCTGACAAGGCCAAACACAGACCCTCAACTTCTTGTTTCTTGGCTCGTGATTACTGAAATTAGAATCGTTTGTTCCGAGCCGGGCGCGGTGGCTCAAGCCTGTAATCCCAGCACTTTGGGAGGCCGAGGCGGGCGGATCACGAGGTCAGGAGATCGAGACCATCCTGGCTAACATGGTGAAACCCCGTCTCTACTAAAAAAATACAAAAAAGTAGCCGGGCGCGGTGGCGGGCGCCTGTAGTCCCAGCTACTTGGGAGGCTGAGGCAGGAGAATGGCGCGGACCCGGGAGGCGGAGCTTGCAGTGAGCCGAGATCGCGCCACTGCACTCCAGCCTGGGCGACAGAGTGAAGACTCCGCCTCAAAAAAAAAAAAAAAAANGTAATTGTGTTTTTAGATTTTCACTTGACTGTTTGATCTCCTGGTATCCATTGTTGCCTCATGAATCCATGCAGATGCTCGTGAAACAACCTTAGCCAGAGGGGCAAAAGAAACATTGATGTAAATAACTTGGTTTTAAAGCCTACTTTTTAGAAGCCTATTACAAAAAGTAGTAATTTCAACCTTTTTGATTGTGTACTGCTGTTGTTAAACATCTTCAAAACATACACTTTAAACGATATACTGATATAAGCTGTTACATCTGACATATTTATCAGGTATGATATAAAACAAAAACTAAAAAATTAAGTTGATAAACAAATACAAGTAAAAGTGTGATATTTGCTTCTAGCATCCCAAGGGAGTGTTTGCCTACTCTTTACTTGAAAAAAACAGGCCGGGCGCGGTGGCTCAAGCCTGTAATCCCAGCACTTTGGGAGGCCGAGGCGGGCGGATCACGAGGTCAGGAGATCGAGACCATCCTGGCTAACATGGTGAAACCCCGTCTCTACTAAAAATACAAAAAACTAGCCGGGCGTGGTGGCGGGCGCCTGTAGTCCCAGCTACTCGGAGGCTGAGGCAGGAGAATGGCCTGAACCTGGGAGGCGGAGCTTGCAGTGAGCC
>NC_037668.1:128168787-128182768 GCF_003255815.1 Theropithecus gelada | reverse complement strand
CAAAAAAAAAAAAAAAAAAAAAAAAAAGGCCGGGCGCGGTGGCTCACGCCTGTAATCCCTGCACTTTGGGAGGCCGAGGCGGGCGGATCACGAGGTCAGGAGATCGAGACCATCCTGGCTAACACGGTGAAACCCCGTCTCTACTAAAACACAAAAAAAAATTAGCCGGGCGCGGTGGCGGGCGCCTGTAGTCCCAGCTACTTGGGAGGCTGAGGCAGGAGAATGGCGCGGACCCGGGAGGCGGAGCTTGCAGTGAGCCGAGATCGCGCCACTGCACTCCAGCCTGGGCGACAGAGTGAAGACTCCGCCTCAAAAAAAAAAAAAAAAAAAAAAAGAATCGTTTGTTCCCTGGAAAAACTAGCTAACACAGAGAAAAACACTTTCTGTTCAGCTAACCAACTGATACTACCCCTGCTTGCAAAAACACTCTACTGTAAATCACTTCACCTGAAATTTGATTACCATTCTCTCTGAAACTCTAAGGCAAAATCACCTCCTGAGATACTCCAATCTTTGGATTCGGGATGCTCTACCTATTGCAATAGCCTGAGTAAATTCAAATTAATATCCTTACTTGTCCAATTTTTGTTTTTCACAATAGCAAAAGGGATTTTGCAGATGTGTTTAAGGTCCCTATCAGTTGACTTTAAGATAGTGAAGAGAAATCAGTAACACTGATTCCATCTTTTATAGCCAGGCATGGTGGTGTACACCTGTCATCCCAGCTCCTTGGGAGGCTGAGGTAGGAGGATCCCTTGAGCCCAGGAATGTGAGAACAGCCTGGGCAATATAGCATTACCTTGTCTCAAAAAACAACGAACAAACAAACAAAAAATCCAACAAAATAACAGGAAAATGTCCTCACTGGGCCTCATCTAATCAGGTGAGCCCTTTAAAAGCAGAAACTTTTCCCTGGCTAGTCACAAAAGAGGAGATCAGAGAGATGTACAACAAACATCTATGTTGTAAATTGTCTATGGGGGTCATAGAGCAAGAAACTACAGAAGGACTAGGAGCTGAGAGTGGCCCTCATTTGATTGCCAGCCGGGGACTGGGGGACTTAGTCTTTTAGCTGCTTTTAGCTGGGATTACAGGTGTATGCCACCCACAGCTGGCTAAAATTTTTATATTTTTGTTAGAGACGGGGTTTCACCATGTTGGCCAGGCTGGTCTTAAACCCCTGACCTCAAGTGATCCACCTGCCTCGGCCTCCCAAAGTGCTGGGATTACAGGCTGAGCCACCATGCCCAGCTAGAGGCTTCTTTTTTGTTTTTGTTTTTTGTTTTTATTTTGTTTTGAGATGGAGTCTCACTCTGTCACCCAGGCTGGAGTACAGTGGCATGATCTTGGCTCACTGCAACCTCTGCCTCCTGGGTTCAAGCAATTCTCCTGCCTCAGCCTCCCGAGTAGCTGGTTCTAGAGGTGTGCACCAACACACCCAGCTAATTTTTATATTTTTAGTAAAGACAGGGTTTCACCATGTTGGCCAGGATGGTCTCGATCTCTTGACCTCATGATCTGCCCACGTTGGCCTCCTAGAGTGCTGGGATTACAGGCGTGAGCCACTGCGCCCGGCCTAGGGACTTCTTTTTAAATGAATCATAAGTTTAAGAGCCTGGCAAGTTTCTAAAAAGCCCTGATTGTATCTAAGTTTTCAAAGAGGGCTTTTTTGTGTGTGTGACATTCTAGATAAAATGATTACGTGCATTTTATTTATTATTTATTGATTTTTAAAGACAGGGTCTCACCATGTTGCCAGGGTTGGTCTCAAACTCCTAGGCTCAAGTGATCCTCCCACCTTGGCCTCCCGAAGTGTTGGGATTACAAGCATGTGCCGCTGCTCCCAGCCTACATGCCTTTTAATTGAATAATTCCCTTTAGAATACAAAAAGAATGACCTGTGCCATAGGAGTCAAATACTTTCCATAAATATGTATACTATTTTGAAGTGAATTCTAACTCCTGTCAATTCTCTGACTTCTCTACCATAGGGTTGAATTTATACCTTGGTCCAAACAACTGGGGAGCCAGATGGCTATGGTAGCACTTGAATCAAGGAAGTTCCCTGGAGGCACTCAGCTCTTTTCTGATGCTGTGGAGATACAGGGAAAAGATTGCTAAGCCAGGCATCAGGATATGTCTATCTAAATATCTGTGTAACATTGGATAAGGCTTAGAAGTGTGTAAAAAGATATGGAAGAGAGAACTGATTGGAGATGAAAAGAAAGACTGGGGGTATTCTAGAAGCCTATGAAATCATTAAGCTAATTCTGTAAATAAAATTATGATACACACAAGCCTACTAATCAAATCCAAGTAATAATCCTGAAAGGATAAATTTAACAAAACATTTTTAAAAGGCTACACACTGCAGATAGTAAGTCTCTAAAACCTGAAATAGTAAAGTAGAAAATACAAGTTCAGGCCAGGCACGGTGGCTTACACCTGTAATCCTCCCACTTTAGGAGGCTGAGGCAGGGGGATCCTTTGAGGCCAGGAATTCTAGAGCAGCCTAGGCAACATAGTGAGACCTCATTTCTACTTAAAAAAAAAAAAAAAAAAAGAAGGAGCTGGGGGCAGTGGCTCACGCCTGTAATCCCAGCACTTTGGGAGGCCGAGGTGGGTGGATCACCTGACGTTGGGAGTTCAAGACCAGCCTGACCAACATGGAGAAACCCCGTCTCTACTAAGAATACAAAATTAGCTGGGTGTGGTGGCACATGCCCGTAATTCCAGCTACTCGGGAGGCTGAGGCAGGATAATTGCTTGAACCCGGGAGGCGGAGGTTGCATTGAGCCGAGATTGTACCATTGCACTCCAGCCTGGGCAACAAGAGCAAAACTCCGTCTCAAAAAAAAAAAAAAAATTAAAAAGAAAAGTTTAGTTACTATTGAACTTATGCAAGGGGTCCAAAACAGATTTTTATTGGGGGACAGTAAGATATTTTTTTAAAAATTGAATTCTAACCTACACACAGAAAAGTGCAGCTCAAGTATTTTTCACAACTGATCTTACATGTACAAATAGCACCTCATCGAGAAATAAAACAACAGCAAAAATGAAAACACAAAGAAAAATAAACATAACATTCCAGCTTCCAGAAACTTCTCTCATGCCCTCTTCTAATCACTTCCCATTCCACAAAGAAAGCCACTATTCTTTTTTATTTTTATTATTATTTTTTGAGACAGGTCTTACCCTGTTACCCACACTAGACTGCAGTGGCACGATCATGGCTCACTGCAGCCTCAACTTCCTGGGCTCAGGTGATCCTTCCACCTCAGCCTTCCAAGTAGCTGGGACTACAGGCGTGTGCCACCTTGCTGGGCTAATTTATTATTATTTGGTTTATTTTTGAGGCAGAGTCTGGGTCTGTCACCCGGGCTGGAGTGCAGTGGCGCGATCTCAGCCCACTGCAGCCTCCACCTAGTGGGTTCAAGTGATTCTTCTGCCTCAGCCTCCCAAGTAGCTGGGATTACAGGCCTGTGCCACCACACCTGGCTATTTTTTTGTGTTTTCTGTTAGTAGAGACAGGGATTTCATCATGTTGGCCAGGCTGGTCTCGAATTCCTGACCTCAGGTGATCCTTCCACCTCTGCCTCCCAAAGTGCTGGGATTACAGGCATAAGCCACTGCACCCGGCCTAATTTATTTTTATTTTTTGTAGAGATGGGGTCTTCTTGTGTTGCCCAGGCTGGTTTTGAACTCCTTGGCTCAAATGATCCTCCTGCTTTGGCCTTCCAAATTGTAGCAATCTTGTTTAATCTGCCTTCTTTTGTTGTTGTTGGTGGTGGTGTCCGTGTTCTGTTTTGTTTTGTTTTACGCTTTTAGTAGCCTGAGGCCATGGGTTGGTTTCTGCCTGTAGTGATAAGGAGAAAACAGGGATGAGGAAGGGGCTTTACTGCCTCAACCAGAAACAGAAACTAAGAACCCATGACTGTACTCTCTCCCTTGGACACCCCTGACTGAGCCACCGCTCCTAGCCTAATCTTTATTTTTAATCTCCTTGCATTTTTCCCTAGTTTTAGATTTTGTGTTAAAATAAAATTGGACACGGCCGCCGGCAGTGGCTCACGCCTGTAATCCCCGCACTTCGGGAGGCCGAGGCGGGCAGATCACGAGGTCAGGAGATCGAGACCATCCTGGCTTACACGGTGAAACCCCGTCTCTACTAAAAATACAAAAACTTAGCCGGGCGTGGTGGCGGGCGCCTGTAGTCCCAGCTACTCAGGAGGCTGAGGCAGGAGAATGGCGTGAACCCGGGAGGCGGAGCTTGCAGTGAGCTGAGATCGCGCCACTGCACTCCAGCCTCGGCGACAGAGCCAGACTCCCTCTAAAAAAAATTAAAATAAGTAAAATAAAATTGGACACAAAATTCCATCTCTGTGCCTTAAGAGCATAGTAAGCCATAAAATGGTTATTCAATTTCTCTTCTTTTCTTTTTGTAAAGTTATTCTAGATTGGAAACATCTCTCTACTATTTTATTTTATGACAGGGTCTTGCTCCCCCCCAGGCTGGAGTAGAGTGGCATGACCATTGCTCACTGCAGCCTCTACCTCCCAGGCTCAAGCAATCCTCCCACCTCAGCCTCCCGAGAGGCTGGGAATACAGGCACATGCCACCATGCCTACCTAATTTTTTTTACTTATTTTTTTTGTAGAGATGAGGTCTTGCCATGTTACCCAGGCTGGTCTTGAACTCCTGGGTTCAAGAGATCCCCTCGTCTCAGCCTCCCAAAGTGCTAGGATTTATTCAAAAACTTTTTTTTTTGAGATGGAGTTTCGCTCTGTTGCGGTGCCTGGAGTGCAGTGGCATCATCTTAGCTCACTGCAACCTCCACCTCCCAGCTTTAAGTGATTCTCCTGTCTCAGCCTCCAAAGTAGCTGGGACTATAGGGATACACCACCACGCCCAGCTAATTTTTGTATTTTTAGTAGAGACGGAGTTTCACCATGTTGGCCAGGCTAGTCTTGAACTCCTGATCTCAAGTGATCCTCCTGCCTCTGGCTCCCAAAGTGCTGGGATTACAGGTGTGAGCCACCACACCAGGCCCAATTTCTTAAACTCAGTAAATATTAACTCATTAATTTTTTCAAGTAATCATTGAGTACTTGCTATATTCTAGGCAGTGTTCCATGCTGGGTTTCAAATAATGACTAATGTAGAACTACAACCATAAAAATGCTCCAGTGAAGTTTCAGAGCCCTGTGAGAGAATGTAGTAAAGAGATCTGGTCTACAGGTCCAGGGAAAGCCCAACTATTAATAAACAGTGAAAAAGAGAGTGGAATACTGAATAATTTTCAAGAAAAAGTTAAACTCCATACTTTTTTTCCCCCCTGAGACGGACTCTCGCTTTGTCGCCCAGGCTGGAGTACAGTGGCGCGATCTTGGCTCACGGCAAGTTCCACCTCCCGGGTTCACGCCATTCTCCTGCCTCAGCCTCCTGAGTAGCTGGGACTACAGGTGCCCGCCACCACACCTGGCCAATTTTTTTTTGTATTTTTAGTAGAGACGGGGTTTCACCGTGTTAGCCAGGATGGTCTTGATCTCCTGACCTCGTGATCCGCCCGTCTCGGCCTCCCAAAGTGCTGGGATTACAGGCGTGAGCCACCGTGCCCGGCCCAATGTTAGCTCTTTCAATGGTTAAAACTTTCAAATTAGTGGTTATCATATTCTGGCATTGCCTAGGAAAGTTTCAGTTGTTGCAAAAATTGACGACACGGCCTACCCCTGGGGTAGTATTAAATATTTTAATACTGATGAAATAAAATATTTTACCCTACTGGGTCATCATCAGGACTTCAGAAATAGAGCCATGCAGTTCAGTTCACTTCAGCTTGTTTCATTGAACCAAAGCTAACATCATTTACTCACTTGTTCCTACCTCTAATTGTTAAAGCTGATCATTACCTTTCTTCATACAAGAATTTATGTACAAGAGAATATCTCTTGTATTACTTCCCAGATGAGTATCGTTTCCATCATTAGGAATAACCATTTACTGGAAGATGAACTAATAATAGTGCAAGAAGGACTAACTGCTAAAAACAAGAAAGGGTAGAACATTTAGCAAATTAAGTCATTTTGTCAACAAAGTTAGGAATGCTAATAGCTTATTTTTATAATTTCTAAGCATAAATGACTATTCACTACCTTTACAGATAACTTTTGCTTTGTCCGTTTTTTTCCCTTAACTGTATTTTTATTCCAGAGAGAATGAAATTTAGTATAACTTGCTGAAGAAATATACATCACTGAAAAATTACTAAAGAAAGATTACTAGACATCTTCAGATCTTTCTTTAAATGAGATTTTCAGATATCTTTCAACTTTTAAACAGCAGATAATTAAATAGCAGTAACCCAACTCAAAACTCTACTTGAGAATTTAAGTTTAAAATTCCAGGCTTTCTTGATTATTTTTGAACTATTTTGTTATTATCTTTAGCATTTTTAGTTTTCTAATTTGTACTCAAATTGTTCTATAATCATATCTGGCTTTCTTTTGGAGGCCTATCTTAGTTATTCTGAGAAATATCTCCCTCCCCTACTCGCTCTACCATGAGAATCATTACAAGGTGAAGGAGAGTGAAATAAACTACCAAGGGTAAAACATCTATTCCAAGTATTTCTACTGGTATAGTCTGGGTTTATCTAACAACAAAGATTGCATATAGTACCAGGGGAGAATTTTCTCTATCTGTGCTCTGATGTTTCGAAAAAACTGTTAACTGTTAAAACCCACAATTGCAATAAACCTTGAATTATATATAGTTGGAACCAAAAAAGTCATTTTGGTTCAACAACTTAGAATCAGAATACACAGCACTTTAATAATTTAGATAAACAAACAGTTAAAATATTTACTTGACAGAATGCTTGCTACTGAAGCAGGTTTAGAATGTTTTTTGCTGAAGGTTTTTCTCCCTACAGGCACAATGGGAATAAGAATAGATTATGACAAAATGGAATTGCTTCACACAATAATACATCTCATGTAACATCTGAGAATTACAGTGTTAGATCCTGATGGAATGTAGTGAAAAATCACTCAGAGTTCTTTCAAAAGTGAAGATATTAAACAAATACTCTGGTTGCTTTGTCACTGGAATGATTATTTTCGAAGTTTCATCCAAGGAGTTTAGAATGAGTGTCTTTAACTCACAGCTGTTTGTTATTTTGTTTGTTTGTTTGTTTTTTTAGCTGTGAATATAGCTGAGATGATACAATGTCTACAATTCCTCTGGTAAGAATAAGGTATATTCTCAGGGAATCAGGGTATCAGGAGATAAACCAGGAGAAGGAAACCAGGAGAGGGAAAAAACGTGGAAAAAAACAGGAAAAGGAAGTATGGAAAGCAAGGAAGAAATGGAGGGTCAGATAAAAAAGATAATACGGTTTTATAAAAACAACTTAGCTATTCCTAAATAGGATAGATTGCTTATTTCTAAATTACATATAGGAATACTGTAATAGGATTATAAAGAAGAGAAAAGAGGTCTTGTTACCTATTTTAAAATAGTAGATTACACAAAATATTCCTAAACTATTTGGCTGGATAGGAAGGAAGTTATGACAACCAGCTGGCAAATGCATTTTCAAGTTAAATATCAATAAAATGTAGCACCTGTGAACAATTTTTGGAATTTTAAACATGTTAGATCAGGAAGCAGTCTTTAACACACAGCATGTAGCCTTTCCACCATCGTACTTACTTTTGTCAAGACAATAGATTGTGTAGTAGTCTTGGGTTTGATGTTGTGGCTCTCACAGGCCTGTTGAATGGTTTGATGGATTTGGCAGGAGTTTGACCTCCAGTATTCCATGTAAGGTGTACTCCATTTCTAAGTGATGCAGGATTTTTCTCAGCCACTTTGCCGACTGAGGACCTCCACAGCTGGTGCTGCCCCCGACTGCCTGGGCATTGCTTGGCCTTTTGCCTGTTCCTGGAGGCACTCTGCCCACTTGGCCTGCTTGTGTTATGACTCATACCCACATTAGGCCATTCCTGAGCTCTTCTTCTGCATCCAAGAAGAATGAAGATACACTGACAATTTGAAGGATGAAAAGGGTGGGCAAGAATTTTATATTGAGTGACGGAAAAGCTTTCAGTTGGGAGGGGACATGGGGGTGGTCTCCCACATTTGCAGTCACGTGGTTTCTCTCCCAGTGTGGCTGAGTCTGGGACTTTTATGGGCTCAGAATAAGGGAGTGCATGCTGATTGGTTTGTGAGTATGCAAAGAAAGGCACCACTCAAAGGTGAGCATGGCAGTGTAGAAAACCAATTAGGAAAGGGTAGGTATATGTAAATTAGGTGAAGCTTGGGGATCAGAGAAAAGCATGTCAAACGGGAAGACAGGTTCTCAATCTGGTCCATGGATTTGACTTGTAGCTTGGTTTTCAGGCTTTAAACTGTCTTCCACTTGGAGGTAGGGTTTCACGGCATTCTGAATCATTTATGTCATATCATTAGGTGGTAGATGAATGAGAGTCAGTACTTTAGTAAAGCATCCAAGAATAGGATGAGTCTTAGAGCTCCATGTAAAGAAAAATATATAGTTTTCAGTAAATTCTAACCAGGAAACTTCTTAAAAAGAGTAGTGGCCCTTTTGATGCTTTAAACCAACCTTAAACTCTTGCTGCTGCTTCAAAGCCATGTCTTTTTGTTTTCAATATAACAAATTATTCAGCCAATTATTAATATGGTGAATATTCGTTGTTGAAGCGGTGGCCTGCCCCTCCACACCTGTGGGTGTTTCTCGTTAGGTGGAACGAGAGACTTGAGAAAAGAAATAAGACACAGAGACAAAGTATAGAGAAAGAAAAAGTGGGCCCAGGGGACCAGCGCTCAGCATACAGAGGACCCTGAGTTCCCTCAGTATTTATTGATCATTATCTTTACCATCTTAGAAAAAGGGAAGTGGCAGGATAATAGGATCATCTTAGGGAGAAGGTCAGCAGTAAGACATATGAATAAAGATCTCTGTCACAGAAGGAAAAGTGCTGTGCCTTGATATGCATATGCAAACATCTCCATAAACCTTTTTAGTTCATAAAGAGCAGTATTGCTGCTAGCACGTCCCACCTTCAGCCCTAAGGTGGTTTTCTCCTTTCTCAGTAAACGGAACATACAATCGGGTTTTACCCAGAGATGTTCCATTGCCCAGGGATGGGCAGGAGACAGATGCTTTTCTCTATCTCAACTGCCAAGAGGCCTTCTTTCCTCTTATAGTAGTCCTCCTCAGCACAGACCCTTCACGGGTGTCAGGTTAGGGGATGATTAGGTCTTTCCCTTCCCACGAGGCCATATTTCAGACTATCACATGGGGAGAAACCTTGGACAATACCTAGCTTTCCTAGGCAGAGGTCCCTGTGACCTTTGGCAGTGTACATGTCCCTGGGTAGTTGAGATTAAGAGAATGGTGATGACTTTTCACAAGCATATTGCCTTCAGGCACTTGTTTAACACAGCACATCCTGCACAGCCCAAACCTTGAGTCACCACAGCACCTGTCTCTTGCAAGGACAAGGTTGGGGGTAGGGTCACAGATCTGTTCCTTTCCGGAGGAATGACTGTTCCTTTCCTGAGATATGAGAGTATTCGTTCTCATATCTCAACAGCGTCTCAAATACAGAACAAAATGGAGTCTCTTATGTCTACTTCTTTCTATATAGACACAGTAACAGTCTGATCTCTCTTTCCCCCACAGTTGTACCGAAAGATAGAGGTAATTTTGGAGATGCTAAAGGTAATATTGAAATATAAAAGTCACTAATTTTGTGTTTTAAATATTAATGTATTCTAGTACAGGGTTTCTCAACCTCATTACTATTGGCATTTTGGGCTGCAATAATTTTTTGTTGTGAGCGCCTGTCCTATGCTGTGCAGGATGTTTAGCAACACACTAGAAGCAAGTAGCACTCTTCTGTTGTGACAATTAAAATTGTCTCCAGATATTGGTAAACCTCTCCAGAGAGGCAATTTATTAATTTTGTTTTATTGATAGAGATAGGGTCTTGCTCTATCACCCAGGTTGGAGTGTAGTGGTGTGATCATACCTTTCTATAATCTTTAAATACTGGGCTTAAGCAATCCTCCAGCCTCAGGCTTCTGAGTAGCTAGAACTGCAGGAAAATGTCACCACACCTGGCTAATTTTAAAAAATTTTTTGAGACAGGGTCTAGTGATGTTGCTCAGGCTGGTCTTGAACTCCTAGCCTCAAGGGATTCTCAGCTTGGCCTCCCAAAGTGCTGGAATTACAGTCATGAGTCACCACACCTGGTGGAGAATCACCATTCTAATGGAATAATCCATCTTATATGAATGCTATTTTTAAATTGGCATTTTTAGACAGATTGTTTCACTTAATTCTTAGATTCCTGTGACTGTTCCTTTCCTGAGATATGAGAGTATTCATTCTCATATCTCAAGATTCCTAAGATATGATATTCATTTTATTGGTAAGTCACTTAATTCTTGTGAACCTCAGTTTTCATGTACATGAACACAAAGCTAGAAGGGTTACACCTGGAACTTTTCCCTTAGAACAAATTAATTCTCATATGATATATAATGAAATAGTTGTATACCTGTTGAAAATCAGTGTCTGGGTATGAAATTGTATCTGTATATGATCACAGGTTTGTAAACATTTTGTATAAAAGGCAAAAAAGGCAAGATGACAGAAAATATTTGATTTCTTTTGGTAGTCAAATTTGTTGGCTTCAGAATTCTGATTTCCATTGATGCAGTGGTCGCAACCCTAACTGTTAATTAGACTCACCTGGAGGGCTTGAGCGTTGTTAATGCTGGATTCCTATCTTCAAGGATCTGGATTTGAGGAAGGAAAAAGTAGAAAGGAATACTACTTAGTTAAAAAGGAGAATGTCTCACCAGGCACCAGTACACTGCCATTCACCGCCTTTTCTTTCTCTCATTCTCTTCTAAAATGAAGTGAAGAAGATAAAATTTGGGAACTTAAAACTTGGCAAAGAAGGAAATCCTTTTGGCAATATTATAAAGTGAGTGTCTGTATTCCTACCTTGCAGAGGGAAATCTAAAACTCAGAAAGATTTTGTCTCCTTTGTGGGTTCCTTTTCTTCACCTGCTCATGAAATGGAAGTTTCCTGGACTATGAATATCATTTCAGAAATGAGGACATTAGTAATTTTCTGTTACTGGATCTTTTTATTAAAAGCACCCTCGATGTACATCATTTAATATAAATATACATCTCTTTGGCTTCCTAAGAACAATCACCGGAGCCAGATGTTTTGAAGGCAGAAATGTCCCTGTATTTCACTAATATGGACGAGTGTTTCTTTTTTCTTCTCTAGGTTCCATTTTTAATTTCATATAATTTTATTTTAAATTTTTATTTATTTATTTGGAGGCAGAGTCTCGTTCTGTTGCCCAGGCTGAAATGCAGTGGCATGATCTTGGCTCACTGCAAACTCTGCCTCCCAGGTTCAAGCGATTTTTGTGTTTCAGCCTCTCAAGTACCTGGGATCACAGGCCTGTGCCACAGGCACCTGGCTAATTTTTGTATTTTTAGTAGAGATGGGGTTTCACCATGTTGCCCAGTCTGGTCTCAACTCCTAACCTCAAGCAATCCACCTGCCTTTTGCCTCCCAAAGTGTTGGGATTACAGATGTGAGCCACTGTACCTGGCCTATTTTTTTATTTCCATCAAAGCTTCCTTGCCTATAGCATTAAGAGATCTATCTGTAAGTTTTGTTCCCCAAATACCAGTTCACCCAGTCAGCCCCAGCTTCTACTGATCTTTCGTGTTCTTCCAACCGTTTCATATCTGAACTGATTGTTTTGGGTGTTACCTCCATGTTGCTACGTAATATGCTTATATTGCTATTTCTTGTTTTTTTTTTTTTTTTTTTTTTTAATTTTAGGCGTTACTTATTGACTTTTATGGAAGATATCCATTTAATTATCTTTCACACATACCTTCCCATTCCTCCTAGCCTCTACCACAAACACATTTTCCATCCCCAGTCCAATCAGTATAGCTTCATCATAACTTTGCTATCATAAAAATTCACCATTTATGGTATTAATAACTCTTTTAAGTTTTATGAACAGCTGAGCCATATGGTATATTTTAATTACCTTTCCTTTTCTGCAAAATGTTGTTTTCTCTGTTGTTGAATATCTATTTTTGTTATTGCTTGCTTAGTTTTCTAAGTACTTAGGAACGATCTAGCCCTACTTTTTTTTTTTTTTGAGACGGAGTCTCGCTCTGTAGCCCAGGCTGGAGTGCAGTAGTGCGATCTCTGCTCACTGCAAGCTCAGCCTCACGGGTTCACGCCATTCTCCTGCCTCAGCCTCCCAGGTAGCTGGGACTACAGGCGCCCGCCACCACACCCGGCTAGTTTTTTGTATTTTTTAGTAGAGACGGGGTTTCAGTGTGTTAGCCAGGATGGTCTCGATCTCCTGACCTCGTGATCCTCCCACCTTGGCCTCCCAAAGTGCTGGGATTACAGGCATGAGCCAACCGGCCAGCCCTACTTCTTTACCTAGGAATCCTCTTAAAAGTTCCAAAGTGCTAGGTATCCCGTCAATTTTAATGACTTAGAGAACCCTCTTCCCTGGGCGGCTCCAATCGGCACTGGTTGATCTCTAGGTCCACTGTACAGTTGTCACCTTGAGATGTTTCTTCAACGTCACCCTGGCTCCTCTGGGAAAGTTCTTGAACTTTATTGTATAAAATGGTATTGCTTTCTGCTGGAGTTTTCAATATCTAAGACTGCGTTGTATGTCCCCAGGTGTTCCTTTTTTAGCAACAGCATCCTGTTCTTGTTTCCTGAATGCAGTATCTCTTCCTATACCTCAGAGGATATTAATCATAGTTTTTCTGAATTTTTCTTCTCTCTGCATCTAACTTTAAAAAAATAGTTTGATTGAAATATAATTTCCTTACCAAAAAGTTCACCCATTTAAAGTATATACATGAATGATTTTTAGTCAATTTTCAAAGTTATGCAACAAACACCAAAATATAATCTCAGAACATTTCAATCATCCCCACAAAAAAGCTTATGCCCCACCGCAGTCACTCCCTCATTCGTTCTCATTCTAAACCCCAGGTAACCATTAATCTGCTTTTTGTGTCTATGTATTTGCCTTTCTGAATGTTTCATATAAACCCAAAATGAAGAATATTCTTTTGGTAAGAGGTGGGGTAACTGTTTTTCTTCAAAAATGTCATAAATGACCAGAAATATTGTGGAAATATTCCTGATTAAAGGGAACTAAAGAGATGACAATTACATGCCACACCTGATCTTAACTGAACTCTGTACTCGACGGGAAAATAAGCTATGGAGGACATTATTCAGTGAACTGACAACACTGGATATAGGAGGTGTATTTGATTAAAGTTTCAGCAATGTTAAATTTACTGGAGTTAACTGTACTCTGGGTGTGTGTGAAGAGGAAGAATTAAGAAAATAAGACAGATGGGGTAAAATGTGAGCAATAAACAGTTTTCAAAAACTCTCAGTCATTGTTATCATTTTCCTTGATTCTGAGACTCCAATTACAAGTGTGTGCGACTGTTTGACACTGTCCTGTGTGTCTCACAAGCGGCGCTTGGTTCTTTCCATTATTTTTCTCTCTTTGCTTTAGTTTCGATATTTTTAATTGATTGGCCTTTGATTTCATGAGTTCAAGCGCTCAGTCTGCTGTTAAAACTACCCTATAAGTTCTTTATTTCAGATAAATATTTTTCAGTTCTAGAATGTCTTTTTGATTCTTTTATATAGATTCCAATTCTCTTTTGGAATTCTCTGTGTTTTCCTTTATTTACTAATTTAGAGACAGGGTCTCCCTATGTTGCTCAGGCTGGTCTTGAACTCCTGGCTTCAAGCAGTCCTCCTGCTTTTGCCTCCTAAAGTGTTGGGATTACAGGTGTAAACCAGGATTTCCTTCTTCTATTTTTTTTTTTTTTTTTTTTTTTTTTTT
>NC_037668.1:128090873-128168687 GCF_003255815.1 Theropithecus gelada | reverse complement strand
ATCTCCTGACCTCGTGATCCGGCCGCCTCGGCCTCCCAAAGTGCTGGGATTACAGGCGTGAGCCACCGCGCCCGGCCCTTCTTCTATTTTTTAACATGTCTATAATCTTATTTGAAAAGGTCTATCAGCTAACCTCTGCGAGTGCATCATTTTGATGTGCTTCCCTTGTCTGTTTTTTCTTTTGATTATCTATCACAGTTGCTTTTCTCTTCAAACATTTCTTTATTTTGGGTAACATGCCACATATTGTGAACAAAAGAACTGTAGAGCCTAAAGCTGGCCAGGCGTGGTGGCTCATGTCTGTAATCCTAGCACTTTGGGAGGTCGAGGTTGGTGGGGAGGGGATCCCTTGAGGCCAGGAGTTCGAGACCAGCCTGGGCAACATAGTGAAACCCATCTCTATTAAGAAGGAAAGATATTGGAAAATTTATTTTTAAATTTAAAAAAAGAGACTAAAATTGGTGTTATTTTGTTATAGAGAATCGTTTGAATGGATGTATAAATTGTGGCTTATTCAAACAATGGAATCAACTATGGCAGAGAAGAAAAATGAGCCACAAGCTGCACTCATTAATGGGAATAAATCTCAGGAACATAATATGTTACAAAAATTAAGTTAAAAAAGATTAGAAATAATGGAATTCCAAATATATAACGGTTAAAACAGGCAAAACTAAATCGTATATTAAGATATACATATATAACACTACAGAGATAATTAGGAAAATGACTAACATAAAATCAGGAGGGAGAATCCACCAGTGGCAGAGAGGAATCTAATTTGGAGGGGTAGGCAGTGCACTTTAGTGATACTGGTAAGGTTGTCTTCTAAAGCTCTGTAAAAATCTCCCATAACATACCTCCAGAAAAATCTGTTGATCATGCCTTACATATTGCTGCAAGGAAAAACACCATCTTAACAAAATCTTAATATTTTCTCAGAAGGGGTAAGTCAGGGAATGGTATTTAAAGAGTGTTGGGACATAGCTGGGTGATTTTTAAGGCAGCTATTGCAAGGTGGAGCTGGTTGGGATTAGGCAGAATTTAAAAATAATAGCTTTGTATTGGTGGACAAAATGAGGCAAGTGTTTTAAAATAAATCTTGATGAGCAAGATAATTATCAGAAAAATACTGATGAGCAAGCTGTTTTAGTTGGTTTACAGTCTCATCTTCCTAGACAGGAATTCCTGAAATAAACAGCTACTATCTTTGCATGGCTGTAGTATTGTCTAAAATAGGGGCAGGCTATTTGTTTTCATTTTCAACTCTGTGGTGGGTTCATGCTGTTCACTTAATTGTTGTTCTTTAAAGATGCATTTGTTATGTTTCAAAACACAATTTCTTTTTCTCTAGGAAAGCAATTATACTTAAACATTCCATAAGAAATTTATATTCCATTCACTGAAAGAAAACAAACAAAACAACAAAAGAAATTTATAGGCTGAAAACTGATAAACTATCCCCTTAAGTCAGAGTGCTGGGATTACAGGCGTGAGCCACCACACTCAGTCCAAGCTTATCTTTTTAAATGTGTTCTGTAACATGTAAAGGGTGGGAAGCACTGGCTTAGGGAACTGTGTCTTATGGAAATGTCATATTTTTAAACACTAGACTCACAATTGGCTCAGTGGAACAATGACATTATGAGAAACACACAGAAATGAAGACCCCCGAGGGAAGCATATATTTGCTTATTTCTGAGTATGCAGAGCTGAATTCCAGTAAGTGAATCTCTAAGAGAAATAGATCTCTAGCCAGATGTGGGTTGTGTGCCTGCAATCCCAGCTACTCTGGAGGCTGAGAGAGGCTGAGGCAGGAGGATTGCTTGAGCTCAGGCATTCAAGACCAGCCTAGGAAAAACAGTGAGACTGTATCTCAAAAAAAGGAAACAGAGCTCTAGGTCTGAGAGTTAGTGCTTTGAAGTTGCTTAAAGAAAATAAAAAAGCTTATCTTTTGTAGACATTCAGAAAGAAGGGAAGTCTATCAAACAGTCACACTCTATTTATTGCAAACTAGCTCATTTATTTGTCTGAAATACATTTCCCCACGTTGTCCAATGATGAGAAAGACCAAAGTAGAATTAAAATCAACCAAACCAAAACCAACAAAAATTCCTGTAAAATTCTATCTTGCTTTATTAGTAAAGACTTCAGTAATAGCTCTTCTGCTTCTTTAGAGTTTAAGTATAAAACTAGAATTTTTTTTAGATGACAAAATTTGTTATTTTAGCCAAGCCTTAAAATTTGCCATCAATTTAGATGATGTAAACTTTGAGTTGTTTCCCCTATGGTTAAAATAAACAAATAGGCTGGTGCAGTGGCTCATGCCTGTAATCCCAACACTTTGGGAGGCTGAGGCTAGAGGGTCGCTTGAGTTCCGGAGTTTGAGGCCAGCCTGGGCAACACAGAGAGGCCTTATATCTGCAATATATTAAAAATTAACCAGGCTTGGTGGCACATGCCTGTAGTGCCAGCTCTCTGAGAGGCTGAGGCAGGAGGATCACTTGAGCCTAGGAGTTGGAGGCTGTAGTAAACTATGATCATACTACTGCATTCCAGTCTGGGTGACAGAGTGAGACTGCCTCTAAAAACATTACAAAAAGTAAACAGATTATTGTCTACCCCTGCTTATAACATCTAAGAGACAGTGAGCTCATATTAAAAGAAATATTTGAGAAGTTCTTGAGTATTCTGTCATTAAATGCTAGCTTTGGTTCTTGATGACAACGGAACCATCGTATCAGCTCTGGGGTGCACACCCTTGACATCTATCTTATGTAGACCATTATTATTTAGGTTCTATTATAGGCAGTGAAACTTAAATATACTATGGGTTGCCCTCATGAATTCTTACTACCCACAGATGTTATAGTCACTGTTTTTACAATTGAAGAAGCAAAGGTTCAGGGAGGCAAGTAATCAGCTTTGGGAAAAGCAAGGAGACACTATAACAATAGGACTGGAAAGAGACTGAGGCCGAATCATAGCAAATCCTTAATGTCCTCTGACCACTAATAGACAGTATCAGTGTTCAAGAAAGGTTTTCCTCATAGCTCTATGAGGGATAGAGTAAATTGTCATCAATTTAAAGATTATTATGTTAATCTATGCACAAGATAAAGAGTATGAGTAGAAATCTGCAGTCAGGTAAAAGTGGCAAGACTTTGTGATCCATTGAATGTGATGTGGGAGCCAAGATAAATCATTTTTGGAGTACTGCTCCTTGATGTGATAAAAAAGATAACTAATAAGACTTAGTGCTCAGTTTTGTACTTTGAAAATATATCAGTTACAATAAATATATTAACATTGAACACTTGCAGAATTAAGTGCCATATTTTTTAGAAAATTTCCATAGCTTGTTCCCTTTGGTGTTAAAAATGCATGGGCATGGGCCCTGCCTTTTGACCGAAATTCCTTTGGACCAACTTTAACCAGTTGGCCTTCTCTTAATTATTAACACTTCCTGTTGTCTCTGACTTTTCTGTTTCACCTTCCTTGATAAGATACTTACATTTGCAAATTTATCCTATTTGTATAACCTAGCCCATGCTTGTCACTGAGTCTACACATTTAGCCAGGAACACATGGGTTATCCTATAAGTGCAGACGGCTGCAGATACGAGAATTTTGGCCAGGTAATAATAAAGAAGTATACCTAGGCTCAAGCAGAACAGACCTAATGCTTTCCATGGCAAACTGATAATAGCAACAGTGGGTCCTATGGGTTGACGGAGGGAGGAAGCAGGAGGGCAAGCACAGAAGACAGCAATCTTGAGGGTTTGTGTAAGATGATTTGTGGTAGGAAAATCAGAGTTTGAGTCTTGGGTCCAACAATTTATCTGCTATGTGATTTATGGTAAGATTATCAATGTTCTAATTTACAAAAGGGATATAATACCTCCAATGTAAAATTCCTTACATAGTAGGGGCTCCATTAATGTTTCTTGAATCTGAATTTTCTATTCTGACCAATTGACCATCAAATTGAACCAAAATGGGTCACAGCAATCATAAACATAAAAATTAGGAAGAATTCCAACAGCTAAAAATTTTTAAATAGCTTATGTTTTAAGATAAGATTAAATAATGCCAATATGTCTGTTGTTATCAATAGTATGAGGGCATGTTTAGTAAAAATGCTAAGAGCATAGTTTTTGGATTTGGAAAAATACATATAAAGAATAAGTGGGAGTAAATAAGATTCTGAAAAAGAAGCCTAGGGAACTGATGAGACAGAAAGGTGGTGAGAAAATGTTCTAACAAATATTAAAACAAAAACTAGAATAGTGAGATAGGTGAATGGGCACAGAAAACAGTGTATTCTAGTAGACCCTACCATTAAAGAATAATTCAAGATTAAAAAAGGACTTCCCATCAATCATATTCAACTTATAAGTTTGGGATTTAACAATTTGGAAAAAAACCTAAGTAATGTCTCACCTCATACCAGATGCACTTATAAAAAATAAAACTAGAAGGAAATAGAAACAGTGGTGGTTATTGAGACTGACATAAACATTGAAGAGACAGAAGAGATTACAAAGGTGGAGGCAAGTGCTGAAAGATCTGATTAAAGAAAAAACTGGCCAGAAATGGTCACGCCTATCATCAGCACTTTGGGAGGCTGAGGTGGGATGAGATGGGAGGACTGCTTGAGCCCAGGAGGTTGAGACCAGCCTAGACAACACAGTGTGGCCCCCATCTCTACAAAACAAATGCAAAAATTAGGTGGGTGCAGTAGTTGCACGCCTGTCATCCTAGCTACTTGGGATGCTGAGGTGGGAGGACGGTTTGAGCCCAGGAGGTTGAGGCTGTAATGAGCTGTATGTAATCAGGCTTGGGCAGCAAAGCAAGACTCTCTTTAAAAAAACAAAAACAAAACAAACAAACGAAAAACCGTGCTCTAACCAAAATAACTACAGCCGGAATGACAAAGTATTAGCACTACTCTATAATTCAAGGCTCATACAAATTGGCGGGTGGTGGCGGGGGGTGTTGCAGGGAAACCAACAGCTACTAAGCAAATTCCATGAGTTTATTATATTGGCACACTGAGGTTCTATATAAATAATTTTGGCAAGTTTGCTGTGATAGTTACAGGTTGGGATTTTTAGGTTAATATCTTTTATCTGAAGATGAAGATATACATATCTGCAGTAAAAAGAAACCAACAGTAGCTAAGGCAAAAACCAAATTGATCAACTTTGGTCATTAGATGCTTTTCTATAAATATGTATATTATTCAGTAATATAATGAAAAGTAAAAAAAAAATTTGGCTACTTTAGGAGGCACGTATATATATTATGTCTTCTGGCCTGTAGTGTTTACTGTTAGTAAGTTGATCAAAAGTAAATAAAAAATTCACACTTGCGTAAAAGGTTTCAAGAAGTACCAGAAAAGTGCACAGCTTATTTTTATTTATTTTAAAAAAAATTATTTTTATTTTTCCAGGAGGCCCATTGTCACCAGAAAAGAAGTGTATAGTTTCTAACAGATTTATAAATTGGAAGTTGATTTTGCTCCTTTCAACATGCCTAATGAAATAAATAATCCAAACAGTATAAAGTTCTTCCTCCTCTCTGCCTCCTGCAAAAAGGTAAGCACCTAAAGTAGGCAAGCACTGAATAAATGGCTCCGGTCAGCACTTACAAATTAATTGCCTCTGGGAGGCTGAGGCAGGAGGATCACTTAAGGCCAGGAGGCTGAGACCAACCTAGGGAACATAGTGTAGAATCCTGTCTCTACAAAATAAAAAATAAGTAAAAAATAAAAAATTAGCTGGGCGCAATGGCTATGAATGAAAGCAAAATATAGACCTTTAGAAAATACTTTTATTTTCTTAACACACAGAGATAACAATGACATTTGCCCACTAGACAGAGTAGTTCAAGACATATCAGAAATGGATTACAATTCACATGTTACAATATTCATAAATATGACCAGTCTCATGTTTTCCCAATTATCTTAGAAAACTTATTAAAATACCACAGCATACTAAACTGGCAAATTCATTTCTCATGTTAAAGAGTAATTTTGATTTTGATTAGTGAAAAACCAAGGCATAGTCCATTGTTGAAATATAATAATACCTTATCCAGCATCACTCAAGTATGATGCATTCTACCTAAACGTTCTTTAGTCAAATGACACCTTTTAAAAATCTAATTTTGTATTTTAACTCCCATAGAGGAAATAATGTTTAACATGCCTTCTTAAACTTTAAAATATACCATGCAGAATATAATAATGTTCTTTCATTAATCTTCCTCATTAGAAAGATGAACTACTTAGTTTTCCAGTGCAACACAATATCCTAAAAATTTACCAACGTGGGTATTTGCCTTACTAGAGATAACCCAAAATGACTACATTTACAAAATTGTGAATTTTAATTATTTTGGTCACATTTAACTGTCAGTGATTACTTCATGCTTTGGCTTAAATATGCTGGTTTTCTGTTACCTTTCTTACCTCCCTTAATATCAAAGTTAGGGTAGAGCAACAAAACTACATAAACCTTTGATGAACTAATGGTTCTCTCAAGGAAAGTCATTCCTTTTACCTGCACAGTTTAGAGAAGGTTATATATTGAGCAAGGAAGGAACTGAAGAAGAAAGGGAGATTTGGAAACCAGTGTGTTTTATAGACAGTGGTCAGATTACTGTCACAACTGTCCTTAAATTTGTAGGATTTAATCTGTTTCAGTTTTGGAAACCAGAAAACTAAACTAGTTAAAACTATTTCTAAAGCAAGGTCAGCTTTGAAGAGGAGCAGGCAGATAATCATAAAGTAAATTACACGAGCTTTCAAGAATGGGTATTTGACATCTGAAGCATTTGTAAATTTTTGCTGCCCAGAAGTTTTATTTGCTGGTTTTCTCCTTTAGTTTTATTTCTTAGTCATAGTTAAGGTTTTTAAGTTAAAAAATGCTACTTTTAAAGTAGCATTATTTTAAAACACTATTATTTTATTAGCTATAAATGAGCCACTGAATATTATATAGCAATGAAAGAATTCTTGCAACTACTTTTTTCCAATTGAACACACAATGATTTAACTGTTTTCTTAAGAAAACAGTAAAAAACAGTAAAAAAATTCTATCTAGGAAATAAGTTCTATTAAAAAATGTCAACTCATATAAATGTTAAAAACCTTTTTCCTTTTGTGACTTTAAGATTTTTAAGGTATCTTAAAATAAGTTAACATGAAAAATTTCCAATGATTTTACTGAATTTAAGATATATACTGAATTAATACCCATATTTTTGTTAAGATTCTTCCCAATGTTAAACTTGTCAATGTAGGTTCTGAGTTAATAGAAAACCAGTATCTACTATGATCTAGCAATAGATTTTTGAACATGAACTAAAGATAGTTGAGTTTTAGAAAACTAATATAACATCCTTTTTTCTTTTTCTTTACAATTCTAGAAATATGACCAACAATTTCCATTTTGAAAATGTAAGCTATCTTATAATAGTAAACTAGAACTCAATACTAATTTTACAAAACTGTTTTCAGGAAATAAATTTCCTAATGCTTTGCCTGTTTCCCCACATAAGTAAATCATATAAAATACACTGTTGGCATTCATTATATTACACACAAATGAATGTATCAGTGAAAAAATGAAAGCAGTTTGAACATCTGTGCTCCATTTAGGAACATATATTGTAGGTAGAAACTTCTATCATTCACCATTTATTAAATATTTATTAAATGCAGTGAGCATTGTATTAAGAATACTATAGTAAGTGGTGATAATATTAATGAACCACAGCCTATTCAGTATGTATTGTTACTGAAGATTATATATACCACAGTTAAAAGCTATCTTTCCATTTCTTTCATTATATTTTCATATTTTATTTTTATTTATGTACAAATAGAAGATTACATGATATTTCTTTTTCAAACTCTGGATTTCTAGGCATTTGAAAAATTCTTACTGAACTCAAACACATTTCATTGGTAATGATATTTCTTTCTGATTCAAATTGAAATCTACTCTGTACATTAAAAAAAAATCAATGCTTTTACAATCTTACCTAATTGAGCATCAATATTATAATAAATGAGATTTTTAAAATGACTTGAGCCTGTGCATATAAGGCATTTACATATGATGGCCTTGCATCCTATAACACAAGTAATTGCATACTTAATATCTGTAATCAACTATAAATCATAAAGTGTCTCAAGAATAGTAGAAATTGACCAGGCTTGTGTTTCACAGCTGAAAGGACAGTATTGGGCATTCTCATTGGTCAGTTCTGGAAGTCCTTTCCAAGGGGATCTGAATGAAAAAAAAGACATTTTACAAAGACATGATTTAATACATATTAACAAAATAGGCAAGACCTGGTGATTTTTGCCTTCTAGTGCAGAATATAATCATATGTAGTCATTTGCTACAAAATAAAACAATATCCTAAAGACATACAAATGAATTTAGACTGAAATTATTCTTTGACATTCCATCTTTGGAATTTGAGACTTTTAAATACAAGGAATCCCTTTATGTATTAAAAACATAGAAGAAACTACCATTACAAGCTACATATAAATATAGAGATAAATACTCTCTCAGGCATAATTTTATTCCTTTTGGAGTAAGTTTATGAGACTCAAATTGTAATTATGCAGATGTGTTATGTGTGATCTTGATAAAACTGTAAAACTAAAAGTAATGAAGAAACACTAAGAACTACGATTAGGGGGGAAATGCCATTCCAGAGTACTTTCTACTTAAAGAAAAAAAATGCCAATCAATTTCTCATTCTACTGAATAATAAACTTAGTATTTATTATGCCTTTATATTCTAATACTAACTGCTTTACATATATTATCTCATTTAATGTTCACAGTAACCCTATAAGGTAGGCACCATAAGTATTCCTATCTATAGAGAGGTAAGAGAGATTTACAGAGGTTAAATAACTTGTTCCAGCCCTCCCTATCAGAACACAGTGATGTTAGTACATCAAATTTATTGTTAATTTCAATGTAATCCCTTAAAAATGAAACACGAATTTAAAAAGTACAGAAATCTGTAATGTTTCATTTTTAAGTTGGGTCGTGGGAACAGACTTGTTTCATTATTATGGTTTGTAACTCAGGGCTATATTACATACATGCTTCAGTGGGCATCAAATATTTCATAGTAAAAATGGGAAAAAATAACCCCATTAGGTAAAATAGGGTATTTTGGATAATAACTAATATCAGCTGGGTACTATATTTAAAAAAAAAGTCATAGAAACCTGGAAAATATAGAAAATGTATGTTTCCAAGTATTCAAGCTACATCAGAGTAAAATGCCAAATGACTGAAGCTGGATAACTGGGCATCTGTAATGTGTTGAATTATATTTCCACAGAATTTGTATGTTGAAGTCCTAGCCCCCAGTACCTCAGAATGTGAACCTGTTTGGAAATTGGGTCACTGCAGATGTAATTAGTTAAGATAATGCCACATGAAGATTGGAGTTTTGCTGCCACAAGCCACATGATTATCAGCAGCTAAGAGAGAGGACTGGAAGAGACCTTTCCCTAATGCCTTCAGAGGGAGGATGGCTCTGTCCATGCCTTGATTTTTCAGATTTCTGGCCTCTAGAACTGTGAGACAATATTCTGCTGTTTAACAATTTCTATTATTTAAGTCACTCAGTTTGTAGTGCTCTGTTATTGCAGCTCTAGCAAACTAACAGACTACCAAAATTAAAAAACAAAATGAGGTTACAAAACCATGAATATGCTGCCCATAATTAGACTTGGACACTAGGACATGGAATGTGTCCATACAAATATAAGGAAGTCCCCTTTCCCTTGCTTTCCTGAAAAATTCATCCTGAAGTCATTAGGTGGGACAGAGCATGGCAGGTGACCACAAATGGAGAGGAAAGGGTAATAGGTAGTATGGAGCAGGATGTTAGAGTTCAAGAGGTATGAAGAGGGAGTTCACCAAGGCTGAGAGTGGTCCCGAGTGGGCAGTTAGAAACCAAGTGGTGTCAGGAGGGCTCCACACATACAGGTGACTTAGTGTGGGGTATCAGGCCGAAGCTGGGTGAGCAGACTGTATGTGGTGGTGACAGCCCAATGTGGGAAGTAGGTTATTAATTGTTGGAAAACGGAATTACAAATATAGAGAGGGAGAAAAATAGAATTAAACAGTGAGCAATAGATTGGAACTGGTGTAAACTCAGGTTTTCAATATACACAGGATACACTGAAATGAAGATACATGTGTATGTATTTACCTATATTTATGTATTATTATCACATATTCCCTAGCCCTATCTACTGGGGGGCATAGTAATAATCAATACACCATGTGTTCCGATCTAGCTTCTAAATAACATTTTTCACTATAAAGAGCAAGGGCTCCTTAGAGAATTGCCCAATTGCAGGCTGGGGTAGTGAAAGCAAAAGATGAGTCTTGAAAACCTTGCTGGGCCAGAAAGCAAGGAAGGACTTCCATACGTGACAAACAGGAAGTAGTATGGACAGAAATTTCCCTCCTGTCTGATACAAATGAAGAACTGGACATTAAGACATTAGACATTAGGCAACAAATAGTGATCCTTGAGGAATAAGAAACAAATGAAGCAAACCCTATGATTACCATACCTTACTGCCTTGAGCATTTCCGGGATTTGGCACAGAGAGGGGGAACACAGGTGGAGCCTGGCAGACTTCCTTGAGTTGAACTGAGAATCCAGGAACACTATAAAGCAGCTACAATTTGCAGGATAGAGTACTAGAGAGGAGGGAGCTGTACAAAGAGAGAACTCTGAAGATATGCAGAGGGTCCCACTCAAGTATCTGTAGTGTACCAACCAGCAAATTCACAAGAGGAAACAACCAAAGAACAAGGAAAGAACCATCCAAAAGGATGAGAAGAAGCAGTACATGGCACTCACATAGTGTTGGGAACACTTGCTTGTTCCCATCAGGCAGATTTGAAAACGTCATAATTTTTGAAATACAGGCTAGAGAACACAGATAGGTCTTGATTCACTAATAGTGAATAATTATTCCTAGACCAAAGCCTATTCTGGTCAGGTCTAATAAGCTTAAAATCAAGACCAGAAAGGATCAAACTGTTTCCAAGTAATTTCACTGCATTCCAAAACAAAGCTCAAAAACATTTATAGAAACACCAAAAATCTAGCACCCAACAAGGTAAAATGCACATCTGGTATCTAATAAAAAATAACCAGGCAAATGGCTGGGTGTGGTGGCTCATGCCTGTAATCTCAGCACTTCAGGAGGCTGAGGTGGGAGGACTGCTTGAGCCTAGGAGTTTAAGACCAGCCTGGGCAAGATAGCAAGATCCCTGTCTCTTCAAAAATCAAAAAACAAAAACTACCAGGCAAAGAAGCAGGGTGATCTGACCCATAATAAAGAGAATACTCACAAGCAAAAGCAACCCAGAAATGTTCAAAACATTAAACAGAGACATGGAAGATATAAAGACGACCCAGATAAGAGAAATGAAAACTACAATGTGTGAAATGAAAAACACCAGGATGGATGTGATGGTAGGTTAGACATAAAAATGTTAGCAGATTTCTTATCAAAACGATGTAACCACTTTAAAGTATGAAAGAGAGAAAGCTTAACTTTGAATTCTATACACAGTGAAAATATATTTAAAATAAAGGCAAAACACATCTGTTTTTACACTTACAAGAATTGAAAGAATTCATCATGAGGAGGCAAACACTACAAAGACATGATGGAAAAAGTCCTTCGGGTAGAAGGAAAATGATACAAGATGGAAATACAGAACATCACAAAAATATGAAGAGCACTGAAAATGGCAACTACAAGAGTAATTAGACTTTTTAATGTATTATTTAAAGATCATTAAAAAATAACTGACGGCCTAAACAAAAGTAGTAGCCATGTAGTGTGGGGGGTTATAACATGTAAAATAAAAATGGATGACAATAATAAGCACATAGGCCGGGAGCGGAAAAATGAAACTATACTATTTTAAGGTTCTTTATACCTTACTTGAAGTGGTAAATCACTGGAAGGTAAACTATAAAGACATATACTATAAACCTAAAGCAACCATTTTAAATAAACAAGAATTATATCTAATTAGCCAACAAAGGAGATTAAAATGAAATAATATTCAATGCAAAAGAAGCACAAAAAGAGGAAAAAGCTAACAAAAAACAGACAGAATAAATAGACAACAAACACTTAAATTTCACAATTTCAGTAATCACCTTAAATGTAAATGGTCTAAATATTCCAAAAGCAGAAACTGTCATGCTACAGGAGAGCAAGACCCGATTACATGCTACTATGTACAAGAAATCCACTTTAGATACAAAGACATAAATAGGTTAAAAGGATGATAAAATCTATACCATAGTGACAACCAAACAAAAGAAACCAGGAGTGGCTCTATTAATATGAAATGCACAGAAGTCCCTTATGTGCTTGTGAGAAAGGAGATGAAATTTGTGCTGTTTATTCATCACTTGAGGAATAGAACATAGATATACTTATGTATAATATAAAATTTGGGAAATTAAGATACCCTCTGAATTTATACTATCTTATAAAGATACGTAACTCTGACACTGTCTATTTGCTAATAATTAGGACAAGGAAGTGAAAAATGGTTTTTGAAATAACAGGCAAAAGACCAACTCTGATATTTTAACTATAATGAAAGCATTTCTGAAAACTATTTCTTGATATATCTTTAAATCAATTAACTCAAAAGGCCCAGGGTGAGTACCTTAAATTTTTATATTTATCCTGTGCTAACCATATCCAAAAACATCAGGAAAATTTAAAAAATCAAAATTCCACATGTATAAATCACACAATATCAAGACCTCAACTTAAAATAAAAAACCTAAAATAAGAGAAAGTGAAAATTATATAACAGAATTTGTCATGTTAAAGAATAAAGGCTTCACTTTTCATTGGGATACCTAGGGCATATAGAAATCAATTCTAAGAAACCGTAATTTACCTAATAGCTAGTAAACCGACTAAACACTAGTTATGGAAATTACATGCTGCTGATGACTTACCTCTCAAGATGAACATAGTGTCGGGAAAGAACATTTTTAACCAAAACTATAGTCTTTGCAGTAGTCTCCGGGCCCATCAATCTGGAAAAATATAATTTTGCACGAAGAAAATATCCAATAGGCCACAGCCACTCCTAAAAAAGATTATTCAAAAGTAAAGACAAAAAAAAAACAAACCCATAAATGTCTAAAAATTACTTGAAAAATAATTTAAACTGAAACTCAGAAGATGAATGAAATTCTTACAGGTCCTTGGTGATAATTGAAACCTTTTGCAAGATTGTAGTTGTCATTGTCTAATGCATTGTCATAAATTCCACAGTAAACCATATCACTGCAAAATGATTAAAATTTAAGTTAAATAAAAGATGATCAGATATTACAGAGAAAGCATTGAAAAATTTCAATAACAAAGGTAAGAGAAATCAATTATTTTGTCTTCTAATCTACAGAATAAGCTCAGCATTAGTGCATCATCTATCTAACCTTAAATTAGTACATACTGAGTTCACAGGACTTTAATCATGTGTTAAAAATGATTAACACATACTGGTTAATATAAAAACTGTAAAATATTCTGGTATCTTGCCTTAAAAGAAGCTAGCCTGGCACTAAATATGGGTTGGTTTGAAGTCAACTATTTCCTAGATCTCTAATATATGGAGGCCTGTCTAATAATTGAAATATACATAGAATAATTTGAATTAGTAATAATTAAAGACATGGTTTTATTAATTATAGATTGGAAAGTGGTTTTTAAGCTTCTCCATAAAATTATTTTAAAATTAAAATTGGCCTATTATCAGGTTACAAATAGCAACTGAATATACATATTGCTTTATTATAATACATAGAAGTTAAAACACAGTTATCTATACTCCATTTGTTACTTTTCTTTTTTTGGAGAGCTGGCCACAAGAGTAACCTTTAATTGTGGGTTTTGGTGTGTGTGTGCGTGCATGTGTGTTTTAATACAGTGTCTCATTCTGTCAAGCAGGCTGAAGTGCAGTGGTGCCATCATAGCTCACTATAGCCTTGATCTCCTGGCTCAACTGATACTCCTGCCTTAGCCTCCTGAGTAGCTAGGACTACAGGTGTACACAATCTCTCCTAGATAATTTGTTTTTAATTTTTATTTTTGTAGAGATGGCATCTCTACAAAAATTTTTGCCCTGGCTTAAAAAAAAAAAAAAAAAAAAGTAGGGTTGATGTCAATGTATTTGGATTAAATATAATATCAACAACATTCTTAATACTTATATTCCAACTTACTCTGGATCTAAAGTTTTCATGCCAAGGGGACCAAGCAATTTTTTTTCTGCAATCTCCAAAGCTTTCCATGCTTTTGCTGTAGTAAAGAGCTCAGGGGCCTAGTGAATGCCAAAAACAAATGTATAAATTTTTAAGATCACAGAACAATTAGTTCCTACCCACAGAAACTATTCATAAACTTGAAAAAAAATTACTTAAAATACAGTGAGGGTCAGAATTTGAGTGTAGATACCTAACCAGATCTAATCCTATGAGCCTGACTTAGAAGGACTGTTTTTGGCCGTAGAAGTTAGGATAGCTTTTAGAGGTGATTATTTCTCTGTCACCTCAAGAAAGTTACTCAGCTCCAAAAGGAAGTTGCCACAGCTACACTGAAGGCAGAACACACTTTTATTTTAACCCCTTTGGAGACAGGGTCTCTCTCTGTCACCAGGCTGGAGTGCAGTGGCGAGATCAGAGCTCAGTGCAGCCTCAATCTCCTGGGATCAGGCGATTAGCCTCAGCCTCCTGAGCAGCTGGGACTACAGGCTAATATATTTTTTAAATTTTTGTGGAGATGAAGTCTCACTATGTTGCCCAGGCTGATCTTGAACTCCTGAGCTCAAGCAATCCTCCCACCTCAGCCTCCCAAAAGTGTTGGAATTACAGGCATGAGTCACTGAACCCAGACAGCACACACTTAAATGTATGTAATTCATTCTTCATCGAGTTTGTAATAGCTTTCTTTAAGTACATCTGATACCCATTTTTTGCTTCTGGGGCCATAAATAAATACAGAACTTTTACTCCAATAGCATGAGTAAATTTACTTGAGATACAGAGAAAGAAGAGAGAAAGCATTGTTGACCAAGAATATGCATTCATTTCAATGGTTAAATAAAATCAAGTGCACAATGAACCAAAGCTACCTTTGTGTACTTTTATACTTTTCATTCTACTATAATTTATAGTACTAGGTTTGGTACTGTTTTTGACAATGTGAAAACAGCTAGGCAGGCATAGAAGAACACATACCTTCTCTATTTTACTTCCTTATAGTTTATTTTTAGACTAAAGTATAGATTTAAAAAAGGAGAGAGTCTAGAATTCTTTGCTAGACAAAACGAATTGCAGCAATGCAACAAAGAAAACAGGATGTTAATTGAAGCTATCCACTTTAGTTCACTAGTTCAGGGCTTTCTAACTAGTGTGCTGAGGCACTGGTTAGAGCACAGGTGTGTAGGATACAGAGACCCTCAGCTTTCAGGGCAGCTGGGTGGGGCCTGAGGCTAACTGAAGTAGCTGGATCTAGCACGAGCAGCCTCCTCCATGTAGCCTATTGTGCTATACAAATATCATTTTCTTTTCTTTTCTTTTTTTTTAAATATGGAGGTGGGGCCTCATTATGATATCCAGGCTGGTCTCAAACTCCTGGGCTCAAGTGATCCTCCTGCTTTGGTCCCCAAAATGGGATGACAGGTGCAAGCCACTGCATCTGGCCACAAATATCATCTTCTATGTGTGCTCTGAATGTGAAAAACTCTAGGAAGCACTTCATCAGTCATCATCCATTATTCTCTGTTCTTGGATACTGAATGTTACAGGTCAAGGGTGATACGCATAATACTTGATGAATTAGAAAAGACTATTTAAAACTAGCTAGTAAGCAATATACTACTTTTTAGCCATTAAGTGAATTCGAAAACAAATGGGAATAAGGAACCAAGCAAACGCTAGCACATCATTTTCTGAAATGTTTTTACAAACGGATCACCTACCACAACCATTGCTATAGTAAAATTAGGCCTGAGCTGATAGTCACACCAGGGACTTGAAGCTCCATAACTATCTTTGTATATGCCACGTTTGTGAACCAGATTTGGATGCTTTTCATTTAAATCTGAAGGGTCTTCTGAAACATGAAATAGCTTTTCAAAGTTGTCTTGTATTTTTCTGTTCCACTCATCATATGAGACCTTTACAACCTTTCCTGAAAAATGACATAAGACATGGTAGTTTTAATCATTCAAAACAATTCACACATGTAGTTACAGACAAACAGTAATAGTTTATTTTTATCTACTACAAGGCAATGAATTATCCACTTTTGGAAAATGTGGCCAGACTGAATTGAGATGTGTTATAAATGTAAAATATAAGCTGGATTATGAAGATGTAGCACCACTAAAAAGAACGTAAAATAGCTTATGAATAATTTTATATTGATTACATGTTGAAACAATATTTTATATACGTACACCGAGTTAAATAAAATGCCTTTTTTTTTTTTTTTTAAGACAGGGTCTGGCATTGTCCACCCAAGCTGGAGTGCAGTAGTATGAACTTGGCTCACCACAACCTCTGCTTCCTGGGCTCAAGCCATCCTCCCCCTTCAGCCTCTCAAGTAGCTGGGACTACAGGCTTACATAACCACACCCTGCTAATTTTTGTATTTCTTGTAGACATGAGGTTTCATGTTGCCCAGGATGGTCTCAAACTCCTTAGCTCAAGTGATACACCTGCCTTGGCCTCCCAAAGTGTAGCGATTACAGGCATGAGCCACTGTACCTGGCTGATTTAATAAAATATCTTGTAACCAATTTAACCTGTTTCTTTCTACTTTTTAAAATGTGGGTACTATAAAATTTAAAATTACGTATGTGGTTCACATTATTTTTGGACAGCACTATTCTAGAAAAAGACATGTAAAGATTGCAAAATGGCTCACAGAAATGCAACTTGCTCAGTCACACTGAGGAAAAAGACAAGCACAATAAAGGCAATAGCTATGCTGCTTTCTTATCTCGTTCAAAGTTGCTAAAAATATGGTCCAACTAGAATTGTTACAATTTTCACACTAGTAAACGAATTTTCTTTCTTCTTAATTTTAAGGGTTTCCCAATATTGGCTGATTGAATCAAATGATTACATAGGTTGAGAATATGCATAGTACATTTGAAGGTTCTTTGTAAATAACCACCTTACCATGTCTTTTTACTGTGACTTCATGATAAGGGAAAATATTTTCTTTGGATAATTCCAGCAACCAGCGAACAGCAGATTTACTCAGTCCCACAATTTCCACAGCAGACCCATCTCTAAAATTAAAAAACATATTTTTATTCTCTAAGTTGGAGTCCTTTAAGTACTATTTAAAGGGCATTCAGTAAACAATTGTAATGAATCATATAACTAACATATTATGAAAACTATTAAAAAATCCTTACTCTATAGGAATGTGTACTATATCATGTAAACATTTTTTCCTCTCAGTGTTTTGCCATTGTCTGTCATCCTCACATGTTTTTTAAAAATTCTATGATGTAGAATGGGAACTGTGGAATAAAAGAAGATGGAAGTTGGAAACGGTAGGACTAAGGAATCTGAATATTGGGATAAGGTACTAGAGAAAAGATAGCAAACACGAAAAATAGGGCTGGAGAAAATGAGGGAAGGCAGACACATTAATCTGAAAGCTCATTTTTAAGAAAAATAAAAGGGAAGTACAAGATCTAATGTACCAAAATAAATAATTTTAAAAAATTGGTAAAGCATGTAAAGATAGTAACTTATTTATTAATTTTTTTTTGGTAGAGATGGGGCCTCACTATGTTGCCCAAGCTGGTTTTGAACTCCTGGGTTCAAGCTATCCTTCCACCTCAACCTCCCAACCTCCCAAAGTGTTGAGATTACAGGTGTCAGCTACTACACCCAGTCCACAACTATTAAATTTTTTGGACAATTCTTACTGAAGATAAAACTTAGAATAAGAGGCTGAGTGCGGTGGCTCATTCCTGTAATCCCAGCACTTTGGGAGGCTGAGGCGGGTGGATCATTTAAAGTCAAAAGTTTGAGATCAGCCTGGCCAACATGGTGAAACCTTGTCTCCACTAAAAATACAAAAATTAGCCTGTGTGGTAGTGAGCACCTATAGTCCCAGGTCCTTGGAAGGCTGAGACAGGAGAATTGCTTAAATCTGGGAGGCAGAGGCTGCAGTGAGCCATGATTTGTGCTACTGCACTATAGCCTGGGCAACAGAGTGAGGCTTTCTTTCAAAAAAAAAAAAAAAAAAATTAGAATAAGAAATTAACTTCTCAGCTTAATACAGTATCAGAAGCTCTTTTAATAGACATTACTTAATGGGTACAAAGTACATTATTTGGGTAATAGTAATATTAAAAGCTATTTTAATAGCATCTGATGTTAAGCATTTTAAATCATAAAAAGTTCTTAAATGACAAACACTAGGAAAAAAGATTTAAAAAATTAGGAGGAAAAAAGGTTCAGAAAGTGAAAGAATTTCATAAAAGACGGAACAATTGGTTGTTTTCCATGTTTGCAAAAGATGGGCATAATGAAATGTTTACATCAATAAGCAGTTCAGGTTACGAAAATGTCTTAACCACTGGGATAATGAATCAGAAATCTTTCCTTTGAGGTGCTTGTAGAGAATCAATCCACGAGCACTTACAGAAAAGAACAGATAGTGTTACTTGATAACTTATATCAAGAGGATTGTGTGCATGGACAATGGGGAGATGAAGGGAGGAAGGCAGGGACATTTTGATTGACTTAATATAAAGAGTTCATAGTTAACAGAATAAAAGATTCCACAAGTATGTGCTTTTTTAAAAAAGGGTATAATTACACAGCACTATAAAATTAACACTACCTTGGTGTGGCTGGGATTCCTGTGTTTCTAGCTCTGTCACTTTCTCCCATTTTATCCATCCATGTGCCACAATTGAAACGATTTCCTCCATAAACAAATCCTGTTTCTTCATCAACTCCTGCAGTTACATTAAAACCTAAAAAACAAAACATGTATAAAATAAAATTTTTATAAGTATTATATACAGTATATACAAATATTTTAAAACATTACAAAATTTTAAATATAATAAACTAGGACAACCACTCTGAAGCTCAGTTTGGTGATATCTTATGATTTTGTATCCAGAATATACAAAGCACAAAGTTGGAGATATGCATATTCTACCACATAGGAATTTCATTTCTATATATATACAAGAGAAACCTTTATTTATATGCACATGGAGATGTGTATGAGGATATTCACTGCCACATTGCTTGCATTCACAAAAAATAACTGCTCAATAGAGGAATGGATAAACACTGTAGTTTATTCATACAATGGGAAACCCTCTATACCATTTGAAATTAATGAACTGGATTTACATGTATCAAAATGGATGTCAGAGCTAAATAATATATGTACATGGACATAGAGTGTGGAATAATAGACACCAGAGACTCAGAAAGGTGAGATGAGAGTGACAGATGAGAAATTACTTAATGAGTACAATGTACATTATCTGGGTGATGGTTACACTAAAAGCCCAGACTTCACCCTTACCCAATACATCCATGTAACAAAACTGCCCTTGTATCCCTTAAATTTATACAAGAAAGATAAATCTCCAAAACAAAATGGTTGAATAAAACAAGTTGCAAAAGGACATATATAGTGAGATAACATTTTTATAAAAGTTTAATTATAGATAATACTGGTATATCTAATATCTGTGTATAATTTCAAAACATAAATTGATTATAGTACGTATTATAGGACACTGAATATATGCTATGTAATAAGTAATTTACACATACTCAAACACACATAAATACACAAAGTACAAAAACTTCTGGTATGGAAAAGGGGAGAAGACTCATTTTTCCCTGATCTTCCTCTCTTAAGTACAATGAAAATCCCTGAGCGTAATACAGTGGACTGTCATAAGAGGACTCTAAAAGTGTAAAGAGGAAGGCAGATTGGCTAGGAACCGCAAGACTTGAGGAATGTCATAGTGGTGAGTTCCCCGAGTTTTTTTTTTTTTTCTTCTTTTTTTTAAATTCTCCATATATACCAGTCTGGGTGAGATGTTGCCTTGGAAAAGCAACCTGCAACCTTCAACAGGTAATGACAAAAAGTTCCAAGAAAAACCAATTGATTCTAGCCAAAGGAAAAGGAAAGAGGGACCCTAACCAGACAGAAACCTTTATGACAACATCCACCCTATGCCAGCAAATACCATGGATGTCCTTTCTCCCTGGAATGTCAGTGGAGACTGAGTGGAAGCCTGGACTCCTATCCCCTACCTGGGGGTAGTAGATGGCTCAAGGCAGTGCTCCCCTTCCTCAGCAGCTTGGTACCCATGGACACCACAAGGGGAATCTGGGAGTCTGAACTTCCACTCCCAACCTGGTAGCAGTAGGTGGCCTTGGGGTGGCAGCAGGCAGCCCAGGGTGTTTCCTACCCCTGCTGCATGATGTTAGCACAAACTGGGTGGGGAGTATGGACTTCTACCCCCGGTGGGAGCAGGTCGTTAGGGACAGTGCTCCCCTCTCCTGACAGCATGCTGCCAGCAGAGACTGAGTGGAGAGTCTGGATTTCCATGCCCTGCCCAGCAGTGATGGGGTGCCCCTCACATTCCAACTAGAGATTTCAGGGATGATCTGAAAAGGAGGAAGCTGCAAAAATGATGCTGTAAAGCTGTATAGGAAGGCCTGGGCAGACTCTGACCAATCTACATGTGAAACAGATGAGAATTAACACACCCAAAGATTAGAGAAGTAAACTACACAGTGTGGAATTCCACTCAGGTTTCCTGAGTGGCCTCCTGATAGCCCATGAATGAAGTAGACCAGAATAATCTTGCTAAATATTAAATTGTCATTGAAATGACAGCCCACAAGAGTGGGCCAGAAGCTGCATACTAAACTTAAATAACGGCTACTCGGTAAAATCAAAGATTTCACAGGATCCAGTGTCCTATAACATAATATCCAAAGGTCTAGGAAAACATGAAAAACTACTTGTCAGGCCAAGAATCAGGAAAATCGCAACCTGAATGAGAAAAGGCAATTAACAGGTGACAACACTGAGGTGACTCAGATGTTGGAAATATCTGACAGAAAAGCTTAAGGGAGGTATCATAAAAATGCTCCAAAGAGAATGATGCTTTGTAGAAACAGAAAACTCCATCTTAAAATAAATATGGAATTTCCAGGGACCTTGAATAGCCAAAAAAATCTAGAAAAAGAACAAAGTTAGAAGACTCATGCTTCTTCATTTCAAAACTTACTACAAAGCTACACTAACCAAAACAGTGTGGTTCTGTCATAAAGACAGACACAGAAGTCTACAGAACAGAGAACCCAGAAATAAACCCTGTATATATAGTCAAACGTTTTTTGACAAGGGTGCCAAGACCATTCAGTGGGGAAGGGACAGTTGTCTTTTTTTTTTTTTTTTTTTTTTTTTGGCAAACAGAGCTGAGTAAACTGGATATTCACATATAAAAAAAATTGACTTGGATTTAATATTGTATACAAAAACTAACTCAATATGGATCAAAGACCTAAACATAAGAGCTAAAACTATAAAATTATTAGACAAAAATGTACGGCAAAAGCTTCATGACACTGAATTTGATGAGGCTTTTTTGCATATGATACAATAGGCACAGGTAACAAAAGTAGATAAACTGGACTTAACCAAAATCAGAAACTTTTGTTTATCAAAGGATACTTTTAAGACAGTAAAGAGACAACCCACAATACGGGAGAAAATATTTGCAAACCATATCTAATAAGTGTTTCATACCCAGAATATACAAAGCACGCTGCACCTCAGTAACAAAAGAACTCAGTTCATTCCCTAAATTTCAAAGGATGTGAATAGAGATTTCTCCCAAGAAGATACATGTATGCCTATAAGCACATGAAGAGATGCTCAACATCACTAAGAAATCATTAAGGAAATGCAAATCAAAACCATGAGATACCACCTCATAGCCACTAGGATGGCTACTAGTGGGGGAAAAAAAACCCAAGCAAAACCAGAAAAGTATTGGTGAGGATATAGAGGAACGGAAAACTGTTTACTATCAGTAAGAGTGTAAAATGGCACAGCCACTGTGGAAGATAATGTGGTAGTTCCTCAAAAAGGTCAATAAACAATTATCATATGATCCAGCAAGTTCTCTTCTAGGTATATACCCAAAAGAATTGAAAGCAGGGACTCAAACAGCTATTTGTACACCAATGGTCACAGCAGCATTATTCCCCATAGCCAAAAGGTGGAAACAACCCAAACGTCCATTGACAGATGAATGGAAACACAAAATGTGGTACATACATAGAATGGAATATATTAAAAAGGAATGAAATTCTCATATGTATGATAAGAGGTTAATATCCAGAATATATAAGAAACTTCTACAAGTCAATAGCCAAAAAACCAAAAACCAGTTAAAATATAGGCAAAGTGCTTGAATAGACGATTCTCCAAAGAAGACCCATAATTGGCAAACAAATATATAAAAAGATGCTTAACACTTCTAATCATTAGGGAAATGAAAATCAAAACCAGAATGAGATACCACCTCACGCCCATTAGGATGGTCACTATCAAAAGAACAGAAAATACCAGGTGTTAGCAAAGATGCAGAGAAATTCAAATAGTTGTGGGAATGTAAATATTGCAGCCATTATGGAGAATATCATAGAAGTTTCTCAAAAATAGAAATAGAATTAACATACGATCTAGCATTCCACTTTGAGTATATATATCCATAAAAATGAAAGCAGGATATTGAAGAGATATTTGCATATGCATGTCAACTGCAGCATTATTCACAAGAGCCAAGAGATGGAAACAATAAAATGCCCACTGATAATGAATGAATAAAGAAAATGTATGCACACAATGGAATATTACGCACCTTGAAAAATAAGGGAATCCTGTCACATGCTATGAGATAGATGAACCTTGACATTATGCTAAGTGGAAAAAATCAGTCACAAAAGAACAAATACTGCATGATTTCATTTATATAAAGTATCTAAAGTAGTCAAAAATCATAGGGACAGAAAGTAGAAAGGCGGTTACTAAGGCATGGGAAGGGTGGGGATGGAGGAGGAAGAACTAGTGTTTCACGAGTATAGAGTTTGTTTTGCAAGGTAAAAAAGTTCTAGAGATCTGTTCCACAATAATGTTAATACACTTAACACTACTGAATTGTACACTTGAAAATGGCTAAGGTAAATTTAATGTTATGTATTTTTTATCACAAAAAGGACAAAAAAAAGGAATAAAATTCTGACATCTGCTACAACATGGCTGAACTTCAAAAGAATTATGCTAAGTATGTACAACTTTTATGTATTGATAAAAATATAATTATGCTAAGTGAAATAAGCCAGGTACAAAAGGGCAAAGACTGTATGATTCCACTTATATGAGGTCCCTAGGATAACTGAATTTATAGAGACAGAAAGTAGGATAGTGGTTCCAGGGGCTAGGGAAGGAGATAATGAGGAGTTACTGTTTCAATTAGGAACGATGACAAAGTTCTGGAGATGGACAGTGATGATGGTTGCACAACAATGTGACTGTACTTAAAGCCACTGAACTGTACACTTAAAATGGCTAAAATTGTAACTGTTATGGTAAAATGGTAAATATACATTATGTCTATTTTACCACAATAAAAAAAAACCCAATAGTAAAAAAACAACAATAACAACAACAACAAAAAAAGAGTACTCCAATTATACAATTATAAAATGGACAAAAGAGATTGGGCTCAGTGGCTCATGCCTATAATCCCAGCACTTTGGGAAGCTGAGGCGGGGGATTGCTTGAGGTCAGGAATTCAAGACAAGCCTGGGGAACATAGGGAGACCCCCATGTCTACAAAAAAATTTAAAAAAGAAATTAGCCAGGTTCAGTGGTGCACACGTGTAGTCTCAGCTACTTGGCAGTCTGAGGCAGGAGGACTGCTTAAACCCAGGAATTAGAGGTTGAGTGAGGTATGACTGCACCACTACCATCCAGTTTCGGTGACAGAGTGGGACCCTGTCTCTGAAAAATAATAAAGAAAGAGACAATGTGCAAAATACGTGAACCGACACTTCAGCAAAGAGGGAAGATGGATGGCAAATGAGCACATGAAAAGATATTCCACACCATTAGCCATTAGGGAAATGCAAATTAAAATCACAATGTCCAGCCTGGCCAAAACATGGCAAAACCTCGTCTCTACCAAAACAACAACAAAAACAACAACAACAAAGAATACAAAAAATTAGCCAGGTGTGGTGGCATGCGCCTGTAGTCCAGCTACTTGGGAGGCTGAGGTACAAGAATCATTTGAACACAGGAGGTGGAGATTGCAGTGAGCTGAGATTGCGACACTGCACTCCAGCTGGGGGACAGAGCGAGACTCCATCTCAGACCGTCCCCACCCCACCACACACAGTTGGTAGTGGTCTATGAAGCTGTCAGAACAGCTTAAAAGAAAGAGGTACCACCATTTATTAAAATGGTAAAACACTCTGGAAAATAGTTTGGCAGTTTCTTCTAAAACAAAACATATACTTATTATATGAACCAATTCCATTCTTGGACATTTATCCCAGAAAAAATGAAAACCTATGTGTCCCACAAAAACTTGTACATGAATATTCATAGTAGCTTTATTTGTATTAGCCAAAACATGAAAACAACCCAAATTCCTTCAATGGATGAATGGTTTGGATGAATGGTTAAATAAATACTGGTATATGCATAAAAGGGAATACTACTCAGCAACAAAAAGGAATAAACTATTGATAAATGCAACAACTTGAATGGATCTTAAGGGCATTATGCACAGGGAAAAAAATCAGTCTCAAAAGGTTATATAGTGTATGGTTTCATTCATATAACATTCTAAAAATGACAAAACTATAAGTTGCAGAACAGATTAGTAGCTGCCAGAGACCAGGGCTGGGGGTGGAGTGGTTAGGTGTGACTATAAAACGGTACACAAAGATCTTTATGGTGATGGACCAGTTCTGTATCTTGATTATGGCAGTGGCAACATGAAGCTATACATGGGGTCAAATTGCACGGATCTACACATACACATACACATACACACACGTGAATGTAAAAACCGGTAAAAGTTGAAAACATACTGATGTCAATCTCCTGATTTTGATATTGCACTGGATGAAGAGTTCATGGCATACTATGTATCATTTTTTCAACTTCTTATGAGTCTAATCTTTCAAAATTATAAAGTTTAAAAAACCCACATGAACATAAAACAATGCATATTTTACAAAATAAATATAAAATAAACCATTGGAAAGACTAAGGGGAATGGGGAATAAAATGAAATAAATTACTATTAGCCTTGCATTGGCAGCAATGATAGTGTGCCATGAGATGAGGAACATTATGAACTCAACAGAAGTTAGAAAAGCATATTTATTTTAATACCATACACAAACAAACCTTTTTACAAAAAGTATTTTATGAGTGCCTAGGCTCTTGAGACAGACCACGAGTAAAGTCTACCTCTACCACTTAGTAGCTATGTGACTCTGGGCAAGCTACTCTGCTTCAGTCTTCATTTAGTAAAAATGGAAACAATATCACTCATTCCCAACGTTTTGGTGAGTGTTAAATGGTAATAACATAGGTAAAGTAGTTACCACAATGCCTAGCACATAGTAAACATGCAGTTCAGTTCATGGCGATTATTATAGTTACAAATGAAACCACCAAAATTATCTTTCAAATTGGCTGACAAAAGATATAAAATTTTATCTTTCCTCTAGAAACTAAAAACTTGGTGAGATCAGGAACTACATTAATCTTTTTCATCATTATACTGTGAGGTTTGGCTTACAAATAAATATTAAGTGAACAATTACAAGGTTTAATTTCATCATCTCGATAAATTTGTACTATTTTAGTTAAAGTTCTGTACCTTCATCCTTCATGTTTCGATCTATCTTGGGACCAGCATTCCTTTCTCGGAACTGTATGCCCTGCATGTGTCTTTGCATTGCTTCCTGTATGACTTCAAACAATGGCTGATCCTGTTTGAGACATAATGGGTGTTACCTCTGTTTGAAATTACATTTTTCTTATTTTCCCTCAAATCTGACAACTGAAGTAATGTGAAAATATATAGTTTCATTTGGAGTGAGAAATAGGAATTGGGTGAGGCCACGGAAGAAGCAGCTCCTATATACCAAATAATACAGATGAGCATACAAATATTTAACATCAGTAGTTTTGACTATTCATGTCTGTGACATAAAATAATCTGTTGACATACAAAAACGAATCTAGGGAGCTTGTACAGTTCCTATTAGAGAGATCTGTTCAGCTAATAAATGAACCTAGCTTGTTATCCAGCATCTGAATTTTAAATTGGCATTGCTATTCTTGCTCATCTGCATACATAGGTAATGGGAATAAATTATGTGCTAAAGGGGAACTCTCAAATTTGAAGATCCATAATGACTTTGGAAAATACCCCAGTGAATGTAAAGAATTCGTAAGTCATTTTCTTTGCCCATATAAACAATAAATGTGATCCTCAGTATGACATTTGGGAAAATATACAATTACATTTTTAAAAATAAGGTAAAGAATATTAAATAGAAGCAAAATGTTTAGAGTCCTTACTTATTATGTTTCATTTTAAAGACTCTGAATAAAATCAAAACTCTATAATATAAAAATTCTACTAGTAATTATAAAAATTATAAAGCTGTGAATAAATATTTTTGGATAAACTGTGAGAAAACAAATAGTTATGTGTAAAATAATTACCTGCCTGATAGCATGAACTTATATTCATTGTAATGGAAATGTCAGTCGATAACAGAGGACAAATAAAAAAAAATTTTGGACAAATGTTCTTTAAGTACTTCATGATATAAATAAATATCATGAGGACACAAATATATGCTAGCCCTGAAGTAGCTTACACAGCTACTACCCCTCCCCACCCCCCAGTCATATTCATATAAAGGCATATCAGAAGTGGCAAAAGTATAGCACTATTGTCCATTCTTGATTGGGGAAAAAAATACTCAAAAATGTCTATCCATTCTTCACTGTTCATAAGATAATCTTTAAGCTCCCTGGATTGGTAGTCAAGGCTCTCCATAACCTGGCTCACCCTTTCCACAATCTCTTACTACCCTGCAGATATAGTACACAAAAAGCCAAACCAGACTGACGTTTTTACAAAAAGTGTTTTATAAGAGCCTAGGCTCTTATAAAGGCACGATAAGTACTATGTCCCCTAAACTGTGCTTCAATCCACTATGCAACTTTATTATTCCTTTCCTCTTTTTTTTTTTTTTAAGAGACTGAGTTTTGCTATGTTGCCTAGGCTGGACTCATACGCCTGGCCTCAAGTGATCCTCCTGCCTCAGCCTCCTGAGAGGCTGAGATTACAGGTGTCTGCCATACACCCGGCTTCTTTTCATCTTTAATGTCTCCCAACAACTTCCCCCATCTCTCCTAAAGTCCTGCTCACCTTTTATGGCTCATTTAGGTGAAACTTTAGCTATTTTCTAAGGTTCTCCCTGAGACCTACTTACTGGACCTTCTCTCTCTTTCTTTAAAGAGACTACACAACACTTCCTCTACACTCTATTGCAATGGCCATATTTATGTACACATCATCATCTCTTTTACCATGTTGCAAAGTTCTTTAGGCAAAGACAAATCACTTACAGTACCAGCAGGTGCCAAATCAATACTGACATTTGAATAATTCTTAAGATTTGGATTCTTAATTACACTTATTTTTACATTAGAAACTAAAAGTCATTTTTCAGAAAAAAATTATTTTAAGAAATATCTTTACCAGTGTGCCAGCAGGCAAAGGAGCAGAATCATCTGTAGGATACATTCTGGAAACTGGACACTTGAGAATGTCTAGACCATTTGGAACCATTTTACAGTAATCCTGGATACACTGCAGCCACCACCACACAGCATCCCGACAATTGTATCTGGCATAAGTTCCTTCACCCAGTAGATTAGGAATGAGACCATGCCTCAGGGTACCAGCAAATGCTAAAATAATATTCCTAAAACAACAGAATTAAGTGGATCAGAAATGAAAACAAAACAGTCACTTTTGGTGACTATATTTTGAATGCATTTCTCTCTTGCCCTATTTCTTTATATTTTCATGTAGAAAGTAGTCATAACATGATAGAGTAAGTACACGATAGAGTAAGTAGAGAATTAAAGTCAGGAACCTTGATTCTAGCCTAGAATGTTATGCTAACAATCTGTGTGACTCCCTCTCTGATACAGGTTTTTCATGTGAGACTGGACTGGGTGATTTTTAAGGTACCTCATAGCTCCAGATGCTACTTTTGAAGTCTATGGTATTTCAAAATCGAAGTAACAATTAAACAAGAACTTTATTATTTTAAATAGCAGAAATCAAGAGTAAAACAAACATATAAGAAAACAAACTGGCTGGGCATGGTGGTTTACACCTGTAATCCCAGCACTTTGGGAAGCCAAGGCTGGTGGAACACCTGAGTTCAGGAGTTTGAGACCAGCCTGGTCAACATGGTGAAACCCTGTCTCTACTAAAAATACAAAAATTAGCTGGGAATGGTGGTGCATGCCTGTAGTCCCAGCTACTCAGAAGGCTGAGGCAGGAGAATTGCCTGAACCTGGGAGGCAGAGGTTGCAGCGAGTTGAGATTGTGCCAGTGTACTCCAGTATGGGCGACAGAGCAAGACTCTATCAAAAAAAAAAAGAAAGGAAGGAAAGAAGGAAGGAAGGAAGGAAGGAAGGAGGGAAGGAGGGAAGGAGGGAGGGAAGGAGGGAGGAAGGAAAAGAAAGAAAGAAAGAGAAAGAAAGAAAGAAAGAAAACAAACTGGTAGAAGCTGACCTTGAAAAACATAATTCAACCAGTTTAAAAACTGGTAGAAGACAGTTTATTTTTTAAAGCGTTATTTTACTATTATATACCAAATCAAAATTTAGTTTGTAAGACAGCATGGCACTCTAGAAATAGCAGGAAATTAAGAAATAAGAAGGCTGAAGTCTAAATCCTAGCTTTGCCATCTGTGTGACCTTGGAAACGTCATTTAAAATGTCTAGGCCTTACTGCTTTTTGGCTAAACCATTCAGAAATTTTCATTAATTCTATGTCTCAATTTAATGCCCATTTTTTAAACAGTAATGCAATGGGAAGCTTTTTATTTATAAAGTACAAAAATATTAGTATAGACAGTGACACTTTCAATTAATAAAAGGTCAGAATAGTAGTTTTTTTTTTTTTTTTTAAGAGACCCTGTTGCTCACGCTGGTCTTGAACTCGTGGACTCAAGCAATCTGCCCACCTCAGCCTCCCAAAGTGCTGCAATTACAGGAATTACAGGAATGAGCCACCACACCGGGCCATAGTGCTAGCAATCTTAACCATCTGGAACAACCTTGTACACTTTAACAAAATGACCTCTGATTCATGATGACTTCTGTAGAGGGAGGAAATAGAACCATCTGAGGTAGAGGTATATGTCCACTAAAACGAATTTCCTACAATTCGCAACCAATCTTACAGTTGGTTGTGGCCAGAACTGATGCATGGTAAGTGTATGGAGAAGAGGTGTGTTCTCCCAGCTCTCTTTCCCTCTCTGCTTGCCTCCTGGAGAGGCCCCAGAAGCCATGGAAACTGATAGATCCTCAAGCTGGAAGAAACCTGCTTCCATGAATCAGTATGTGGAAGGCTGCTTACTGAGCATGCATCTATGACTACAAGCAAGAAATAAATCTGATTTGTGAAAAGCCATTAAGATTTTAAGTGTTTATAATTTACGGCAGCTAGCACTACCCTAACAAATATCCTCTGGGATAATATATTATTCTCTGGGAATCACCTCTAGATCAGGGGTAGGCAAACCTTTTCTATAAAGGGCCATATAGTATTTTAGGCTTTGTGAGACATATATGAATTCTGTAGCATATGCTTTCTTCTTCTTTTAAACGACCTTTTAAAAAGGTAAAAGTTATTCTGGTTGGGCGCAGTGGCTCACGCCTGTAATCTCAGCACTTTGGGAGGCTGAGGCAGGCGGATCACAAGGTCAGGAGATCGAGACCATCCTGGCTAACATGGTGAAACCCGGTCTCTACTAAAAATACAAAAAATTAGCCAGGCATGGTGGTGGGCACCTGTAGTCCCAGCTACTTGGGAGGCTGAGGCAGGAGAATGGCGTCAACCCAGGAGGTGGAGCTTGCAGCGAGCCAAGATCGCACCACTGCACTCCAGCCTGGGCGACAGAGCGAGAGTCTGTTTCAAAAGAAAAAAAAAAGAGGTAAAAGTTATTCTTTGCTCACAGGCCATACAAAACAGGCGACAGGCCATAGTTTGCTAACCAATAATCTAGACAGTCCTATGTACAATTAAGCAGCGGAAATTTGTGATATTGCATAGAAGTGATAATTGGGAGCCTAAACAATATTAATAATGATAAAAACTAACATTTATGAAATGTTCAGCATGTGGCAGATATTATTCTAGACACCTTAACTGTATGTGTTCATTTGATCCTCACAAGTACCCAGTGAGGTAATTTGTCAGCTGGTAGTTTGGAACCAGGATTAGAAGCTAGCAGTCTGGTCTAAAGCTGGAGTTCTTAACCACTATACTACGCTGAATGCTGATGTTCCATTTCCTTCTTCTAAATTAGTAATTCAGGGGCATTTAGGGAAGAAGCAAATAGCTTCCTAAATTTCTATAGCTCCATAATGATAGTAAGAAAAGGTCTTATATCCGACTAGCAAAAATGCAATTCATTTCAGATGCCCACCTAAAAACTTCAGTTTTAAAAGTATCAAAAATAAAATTTTGGCATGTAAAGACACAAACTTCAGTTATTTTCCTGATGGTATCAAAACAAGGTATCATATAAATGACTTTTTGCTAAAAGTTTTAACTTTTAGACCTATGCTTTCAAACTTCAGCCTTAGGTTGTTGATAATCATCCAGAGACCTTGTGAAAACACAGATTTCTGCCCAACAACCCTACTCTCTCTATGTGCAGGTTTGGATTTGGGAGGCCTGCCATAGGGTCCAAGAATCTGCATTTCTAACAAGCTCTCAGGTGAGGGTGACACTACTGATGTGTGGAACGCATTTTGAGTGGCACTGCTGTAGCGCTTTCCTTTCAATCTCCAATAAGTTCATTCATATTATTGTGACATTAAAAAAATACCATTTTACGGCCGGGCATGGTGGCTCACGCCTGTAATCCTAGCACTTTGGGAGGCCGAGGCAGGCGAATCATGAGGTCAGGAGTTTAAGACCAGCCTAACCAACACAGTGAAACCCCGTCACTACTAGAAATACAAAAATTAGCCGGGCGTGGTGGCGGGCGCCTGTAATCCCAGCTACTCAGGAGGCTGAGGCAGCAGAATGGCTTGAACCTGGGAGGCGGAGGCAGAGGTTGCAGTGAGCCGGGATTGTGCCGCTGCACTCCAGCCCGGGCGACAGTGCGAGGCTCTGTCTCAAAAATAAAAAACAAAAAACAAAAACAAAAATAAACCATTTTAAGTCTAGAAAACATAAAACGAGGTTACAAGGCTTGACAACAAATAGAGGAAAACTTGATATTATAATTCTGCAAGACTGAAAGACTAGCAATGCCTTCACTACAGAAGGCATAAAAATGTTATAACATTTTTAGTTTTGTTGAAATAAATTAGCTAATGCTAAAGATAACCTGTCTTGTAATATGAAGGACTAGAACTTAGTGACTTCAAAGATTTTCACCCCTTTGAAATTTTATGATCCTACTAAGTGAACATACAAAAATAAAATAAAAAATACCTAAAGAAAATACAGCTACCAAATGTTGAGAAAAGATGGGTAAGAAGGAAAGCTTGAAGAGCACGTAAAAGACATTCAGACATAAACTTGCAGTACAACACTTTAGAGGATCTCCTACCTGGCTTCTACATAGCGTCCAGTAATCAGCAGTATGCCTCTAAGTGCAATAAAAGTATCCCTTCCCCAGCAGCGGAAAATACCAGAAGAAAAATGAGGTAAGCCTAATGGAAAACACAACAAAATAATATGTTAACCATAATAATACACACAAACCTATGAACTCCATTACTATAGAACAGTGCCTTTAAACCTGGGGTACAAGACAGGTACCTGCAAATCCTCTAAAACCGTCTAAAATTATTTGTGCTAACTTTTGTCAAATGGGATTCCATCCTCTTATCAGATTCCTAAAGGAATCTATGACCTAAATAAGATTAAGAACCACTGCTATAGAGGGATACTTATCTAAATTGAGGTGTGAATACACAGGTAAACTTTTCTTCTTTCTGAGAGAGGGTCTGGCTCTGTTGTCCAGGCTGGAGTGCAGTGGCGCAATCTTGGGTCACCGTAACCTCCACCTCCTAGGCTCAAGCCATCCTCCCACCTCAGCCTCCCAAGTCGCTGGGAGTACTGGTGGACACCACTGTGCCTGGCTAGTTTTCATACGTTTTGTAGAGAATGAAGTTTTGCCATGTTGCCTAGGCTGGTCTTGAACTCCTGAGCTCAAGTGATCTGCCCAACTTGCTCTCCCAAAGTGCTAGGATTATAGGCATGAGTCACTGTACCTGGCCAAACTTTCTTTTATAAATTAAATTTAAAAAGTAAAATCGGAGATCAAATACTTAACACATAAACACTAAATATCAATTATATATTTTAAAAGACTCTACCTTGAACTTAAGGATAATAAATAAATCAAAATATGAAATTATTAACTTAATGATACCTAATTAAGTATACTTATTGATCTATCACTTGAGTCAACATTTATTATCAAATTTCCCACTAATTTAAAATAACTTAAAAGTGTTATATTCTGTATACAATACGTACAATTTTACTTGTCACTTAAAAATTAATTTTACAGACAAAAACAAGGATTTAATGTGCCAAATAACTTGGACATTCTAGGTAATTGGAGCTTTTATATACAAGATAAAATAGTATGATTAATGGTGCAATCTAAAATTTTACTTAAAGATTGAGTTTGGTTTCTTATAAAACACTAAGGTCAGGAGTTTGAGACCAGCCTGGCCAACATGGTGAAACCCTGTCTCTACTAAAAATACAAAAAATTAGCCAGGCATGGTAGTGGGCACCTGTAATCCCAGCTACTTGGGTGGCTGAGGCAGGAGAATTGCTTGAACCCGAGAGGCGGAGGTTGCAGTGAGCCGAGATCATACCATTGCACTCAGCCTGGGCAAAAAGAGCGAAACTCGTCTCAAAAGAAAAAAAATTATGCTAAAGCACAAATATCACACATATTTTGGTTGGGGAAACTGAGGACAAATAAAATATACACAGCATTCATTTATAACTATCTTCAAAGTACTTAACGCTATTTGAAAATTATCTTGTTTGCTCCCTGTTGAATGAATGTATCTTCCCAGTAGGAAATAAGACCTATGAGTAGAAATCTCATCTACCTTGTTCACCAACAAGTATGTATTCATTGAAAATTGTAACTGTATATAATATATCCCTATAAACATTTGATAACTGAAATAAAAAACCAATATTAATATGTAAATTGAAAGGTGAAAGAATTTGACTAAAAGAAAGTTTTGGCAATTCCCGAGTGTACTTCACAATTTAAGTTTCTGTTTATTGGAAATTAGATGTTAGTTTCTTCCATTAAGAAAGATAAGAATTAGACCTTTTTCCTACCTATGTGGTCTCCAGAATGATGGTACAAAATTTCTCCATATACACTGTGTATTATTTACTTATGGTTAATATGTATGGTTTATATATGGATGATATATACATAATTTTGATGATAGCAATGACAGCAGCTAACATATATATAGCACTCTGTGCCATAAGGACACTTCCTAGTAGTCTGACCTATTTAATTCCTTGTATGAAACATGAATATAGGTAGATTCAAAGGTGAGTCTGAATCAGTATATCCAAAAATATATGCAATCTGTCTTTGTGAAAAAGTCAAAACTATAAAATCTCTAGCACTGATATATGGAAATGTTTGTATTAGCTTTTTGACCTGTAAGAGTACACAACTAATAGATTTCATATCTTCTAAGTGATTTCAAATTTGTCAATTATTAGAACAGGCTACAATGTTTTTTGTTTTTTTTTTGTTTTTCTGAGACAGGGTCTCCTCCCACCCAGGCTGTAGTGCAGGGGTGTGATCACAGCTCACTGCAGCCTCAAACGCCTTGGCTCAAGGGATTCTCCTGCCCTAGCCTCCTGAGTAGCTAGGGCTACAGGCACATACTACCATGCCTGGCTAATTTTTAGTTTTATTTTGGTAAAGATGGGGTCTTGCTGTGTTGTTCAGGCTGGTCTTGACCTCCCTGCCTCAAGTGATCCTCCCGCCTCAGCCTCCCAAAGTGCTGGGATTACAGGTATGAGCCATTGTTTTTAATTGCTGTTGCAATACTATAACCAAAGGAAGACATTCCCAATCAGTTTAAAATGAACCCCAAAAAACCTATCTGCAAATCTGAATACAGTCCTGTTTTTTTCAAGTAAAGAGTAGGCAAACACTCCCTTGGGATGCTAGAAGCAAATATCACACTTTTACTTGTATTTGTTTATCAACTTAATTTTTTAGTTTTTGTTTTATATCATACCTGATAAATATGTCAGATGTAACAGCTTATATCAGTATATCGTTTAAAGTGTATGTTTTGAAGATGTTTAACAACAGCAGTACACAATCAAAAAGGTTGAAATTACTACTTTTTGTAATAGGCTTCTAAAAAGTAGGCTTTAAAACCAAGTTATTTACATCAATGTTTCTTTTGCCCCTCTGGCTAAGGTTGTTTCACGAGCATCTGCATGGATTCATGAGGCAACAATGGATACCAGGAGATCAAACAGTCAAGTGAAAATCTAAAAACACAATTACAGAACTAAAACAGCGTTTTATGAATGTTTCATGAACATTTTTAATGGAAANCCTGTTTTTTTCAAGTAAAGAGTAGGCAAACACTCCCTTGGGATGCTAGAAGCAAATATCACACTTTTACTTGTATTTGTTTATCAACTTAATTTTTTAGTTTTTGTTTTATATCATACCTGATAAATATGTCAGATGTAACAGCTTATATCAGTATATCGTTTAAAGTGTATGTTTTGAAGATGTTTAACAACAGCAGTACACAATCAAAAAGGTTGAAATTACTACTTTTTGTAATAGGCTTCTAAAAAGTAGGCTTTAAAACCAAGTTATTTACATCAATGTTTCTTTTGCCCCTCTGGCTAAGGTTGTTTCACGAGCATCTGCATGGATTCATGAGGCAACAATGGATACCAGGAGATCAAACAGTCAAGTGAAAATCTAAAAACACAATTACAGAACTAAAACAGCGTTTTATGAATGTTTCATGAACATTTTTAATGGAAAGTAATTTTTATTTTAGCTGTTGGGTATCACTAAGTCTTTTTATCTGGTCTAAGTAGCTGCAAATTTAAGGGTAAAAGAGGGAATTACACAGATAATACTACTTCTTTCTTCCTGTAACTTGGTATTTTTCAGTTTAGTTTGGAAAGTTCTAAACTTCAGTTGCCTCAAATACTAAGTACTTTCTAGAAATATGCTTGAAATGTATTAAAAAGAAAACAAAAGCCTGTCCTTTAGTCTATTTTGCTTACTTGAATTTGTTACTTGATTCAGGTTTTAAATCTTCTTGGAATAAAGGATATTGATTCAAATGTTGAAAGCATTTGATTGCAATTAGACCCATGGAAAAAATTATTTAACATCTTTTTTTTAACATCCATCTTTAGGGACCTTTACATGATCTCTTGATAATTACAAGGTTGGGTTTATTTTTTAAAATTGGGGAAAATATAGAAAAGAAGATAGTAAAATAAATTTGATTAAAAAAAAAAACACAGAATGTCAAGAGTTGGAAAAAATAGAAACATGAAGAAAAGCATCAGCTAGCCATAAAAAACACACATAAATGCCTGGTGCACAGTTATAACTAAACAGTATGCATGGTTACTATTTTTATGAGTGAAAATCTATGAAATGTACTAAGCGGTAAAATAAAATCTTAAGTAACGTTACAAGGTTTTTAAAAATAATCATTTTCCTATAACTTTTCTCCTGTGAATACTACTTATTTACATATTTCAACCTTGTACATAATTCCTTACCTGCAGCTAGAGAAACACAACATTGCTCCTTTTCTTTTGTGATCTCATTTAATCTATAAGGTACATCCGTTAGTGCAGGTGAAAGAATTGGCAGGGAAGGGAATTTTCCTACTCCACACAGTTGAACTGAACCCAATGAAAGGTGTTTAACAAAGGTTGAACCATTCTGAACAAAGCTGTAACAAAAGTGATGGAATTAATTACTTGTAGAAATATAACAATTTTTAGCAGTTTTATTTTACTTGGTTTCTTTCCTTCAAATGATTTTTCTATACAATCTGTAACAATGGTCATATTAGTTAAAATTTTTTAAAATTTGGTTAGATTTCAAAACTACTTTCATGTCACCCATTATTTTAGCTGGCTTACAGTCCACAGACGGTTGTAAAACAAATGGCAGAAATGAAAGTTTGTTCTTCTGAAATTATGTCCTAATCAATTTGGTGGCTCTCACTAGTATGCTTAAATTTGTGGTTCCATTTTAGGAAAATTCATCATTAAAGGCAAATTTCATTCATAATAATAGTGGAATTTTTTCCTCTTGAAAAATTAGAAAAATCATACATGTATGTTTCAGAAATTTTATCAATTAACTCAGTAAGTCAATGAATACACAGAAACAATATAAAACAATACTCATCAATATATTTTATTAGCTTTTAGAATAGATTTTATAATATTCAAGCTTGTTTTTGTATGCTACACAGACTAAAGGATGCTAATAAATTTACTATCCACCTACAAGCCTTTTCAGTTCTATGACAGTTCTTCATGGTTTGGTTTTTTAAGAACATGTATGAAGTGACTCTGTATATAGTTTCTACACAGATATGCCCATTTATTCAAGTTTTGTTGGATGTACCTTGACATCTGCTTCCATGCTATATCCAGAAGAGTGGTATATGCACCAATTAATATAGCATCAAAGTAACATGGGATAAGGTAACGTGGGATCTGCTTCAGGTAGAAGAACATAGCCTGCAACCATTTACCAACCTGTTATAAAAATAAATTTGAAAGTTAATTTGGTATGTGTATAGGCTAGGTGTGTTTATAGAGGTAAATCTAAACATGCAACTTTAGTAATCTATAAACCCTATTTCCATTTACTAGTACTGAAAGATGATGAAGAAAGGAGGAAAACAGTTCAGGTTAGAAAACAATCTAAATATTATATATAACATGGTAATATTTATTATTATGTCCTTGATTTTTTTGGGACTATAATATAGTTCTACTTACTTCAGCAATAGTTCCTGATCGTGAAATAAGCCGGTTACTGACATAGTCAATCATCCAATCTCCAGATCTCAAATTATTACAAAAAGGATGGCCCAAGTCATTCTTTGGTCTTATTTCTGCCAATACAGACATTAAACCTGAAAATGCAGAGACATGTCATGCTGTATTATTGGTAGCATCAATTTGTTCGTATATCCTCTAGTCCCTACTCTGCTAGTGTCTATTCTAGTGATTTGGGGTGAATACGTATCAGAGGCAGACACAAGGGCTACCCAGTCCCCAACAGCGCTTAATATAGTTCAAGATAAGTGTGGCAATATTGGCTTGAGCCAAGTTACAAAGGCATACTGAAGGAGACCACTGTCACAAGAGATATAAAGAGCTTTTCAGGATTCATAACTTCTGGGACTGGTCTTATTCTTTTGGATTTTAATGTTATAATATTCAAGGGTAACTGGCATGGCTTCCCTGCCCAAAAGCATCTCAAGAAAGAAAAGTGATAAGCCTATGTTTTTTCATGTTGAAAAGTAGTGGGTTCATCAATATTCAGGCTAGATTTAAGGAAATCATAGAACTGGTTTCAGAGGGAACAAGAACACCTATGGAGATAATAAGAGTAAAGTATGCTTTGGAAGGAATTGTTGAAATTTAATGGGAGGTACTTAGAACTAAGTGAAATATCAAAGTGAGGGGTGTGTGTATGTGTATATATATACACATACATATATACACATATACTTAAAACATAAAGATGTTGGGAAACATATATATACACACATATATATACCCACATATATATATACATATACTTAAAACATAAAGATGTTGGGAAACAAGACTATAAAATAATATTCTACATATGCCCTAGCATTTTCATGGACAGCAGATAATGCTCGGTAAATTTTGGTCTCACTGTGGAATAATGGAAGGACATAAGGAAAACAGTGTTTTAGAAACAGATCTGATGATGACCAATGAAATGGAATGATTTGCAGATGAGGTAACAAGATTTGGAAAATTGGTTAGTTGGTTTTGTTTATAGGACTTAGTCCTAGAATAGAGTGAAAACTGGAAATAAAAAGGATATGGTGTACCCAACAGAATATGGAAAAGAATCCACAAATCATAATGACTGATTGGATATTGAGGATGAAAGGCGCAGATCCAAAATGGACTCCTGGATTCCAATATGACTAGATATACCATATTATAAGGAGGGAAATACATTTTGTTTAGGGGAAAGAAAGGTCAACAAAGTAGTTAAATCTGATTTAACCTGAGGCTCCTATTAGCAGCCTGCTGGAAATATGTGGGTTGCTGAAAATATTAAACGATCAGAGGGGAAAGGGATTAGTATAAAGCAGCAAAAAATAAACAGGTAAGGGCAATTCTATTTAGAAAAGATAAGAAGAATCATTTCATTAGAAAGACAAGGAGAATTAGCAAAGAAGCAAACTTGACTATAAGAAAGATAAAGGCTAGAAAAAGAACACACAAATTTGGTCTTTTTAGTGAACTAGAAGTAGTTTAACAACTCAGAGTGAAAATGAAGCAGATGATTACTTAAATCTGGTAACATATATACATCTTTTTAAAATTAATTAAATAAATTTACTTATTTTTTGAGACACAGTCTTGCTCTGTCACCCACGCTGGAGGGCAGTGGCATGATCATAGTTCACTGTAGCCTCAAACCTCTCTCCAGCTCAAGTGATCCTCCTGCTCTGGCCTCCCAAAGCATGAGATTACAGGCGGGAGCCACCATGTCTGGCTCACATATATTTCTTTCTTACAGGACAAAACATTTTGTGTTAAAAATGAGAATATTTTAGAAAAAAATATCGTTAAGTTCAAAAAGTCTCAAAAAAGTTTATTGAGAACTGCTTATGTGCTTGATTTTGTAGGAAATACAAAAGCTAAAAAACAAGAAGCACAAAAAAGATAAAACTTAATTCTTTCTCAAGGTATGCAGCCTACTTAGTGTGGTTTTAAGGAATTTAAGAAATTTCCAACTTAAGTTTTAAAAATTTAAGAAATTTCCAATTACTTAGTATAAACTAGGTGTCATCTAGTGAGCTGTTCACATGTATTAATTCATTAATCCTAACCATAATCCCTGTGGTAGGTACCACTCTGCAGATAAGAAAACTAAGCCACAGAGCATTTACTTCAGGTTATAAAGCTAGTCAATGTAACTCAGGAAATCTGGTTTTAAAGCCTGTTTCTTAATCACATTGATAAAGATTCACAAAAATCATTATACTAATTACCAAAACAAGGCAATATATTTCAAGGGCCAAGTAAGAGGTATAGAAAATAAATGCAATGGGTATCTGGAGGACAAAGAAATTACTGTAAAAAGCAATAGTTAAAGAAGCTTTTATGAAAGATGCAAGAATTAAATTAGTCCTTAAAGATGGGTTAGATGGACAAAGAAAGAGTTGAATAAAAGGCATAAGTGGAAAACTATATGAACTAGGAATACAGGTGTGATAAAGCAAATTTCTTAAACATCTAAGGAAATATTACCAACTAGATGAATTAAACTGATAAATATTTAATTCCTTTAACTCATCTTACAACTACTCTATGTTTTACTGTAAGTTCTCTTTACAAGATAAAACAAATATGCAATATTTCCAATTAGATTTAAAAAAAGGTGAATGGATTATATTTACAACCTAATCTCACTTGGGGCCCAAACAAGCATATTCTATTTCTTCTTATATAATAAACCAGGTCAAGAAACATTAATTAAGGTCCAAGTATAGATAAAGAACTACACAGACCTTAAGGAAAGAGATAGAACTAGTAATTCTAGGTAAAATTTACTGGGTAATTACTTTGTGTTACATCCTGTTTTCAGTGTTTTATGTGAATGATCTCACTAATCCTCACAAAAACCTTCTAAATTAGGTAATATTATTCAAATTTTATAGAGGCAGAAATTGGTGCACAGAGAGGGTATATTACTTGCCAAAGGTCAATCAATGAGTAGGAGCAGAGCCATAATTGCAACCCAAGCAGGCATACTCTGAGCCTATATACTCTATCGCCTGTAAAGAAGACATCAGACGACCCTAAAAGAAAAACACAAAGCTCAGCTGTCCTTCTATTTGCTTACCTTGAAGACCTGCATATTTAAGGGCTGACCAGTTTGGTATGTCATAGCACCCTCCACCATCTTCCTTTTCTTCTGATTCACATCGGTAAAGGATCTGATTTAGCTCAGCCAAAGTTAATTTGGAGGCAATACTAAGAATTGGAAAATAAAGATAACCATATATTGAAGTTCCGCTTGTTGTCAATAGAAACAAAAGAAGATAATCTGAATTATAATCATAAAATGTCTTAGCAGTATATGTTTTAGGAACTCAGCATTCAAATAAACATTACATTCATACATTATAAGTAATTATTAAAAGACAAATTATGCAAAAGATTCAATTAGAAGCAACAATACTTCCAAACCAAGGAAATAATCAAGTACCAAATTGTATTGATTAGAAGTATGCTGGGAAAATATTTTGGCTTCTATATCCTTGATCTTATAAATTTGTTTTTTTAGCCTTTCTAGTTTGGACTTAGTGTTTTCCTTCTTTTATTTATTTATGTGTTCTCATCTGATTTCCCTCCTTTATATTTCCCTAAGTGAGACATCAAGAACTTTTTATGCTAGTTATTGTATACTAAGAATACTTATCAGAGGATCACTAAAGGAATAATAAAAAGTCAGTTAACGGCCTAGGAAATCACGTGCTCTCTGCCTTTATACTATCCTCCATGTCCCTTCTCTTCTCTTCTCTAAGGCTGCACTGCCTCTCAGCTTGTTTATTCAAGAGACCAGGATTTTCTCAGATTAAGATGCCTCCTGATAACTGTCAGAGGGAAGACTGACTATCATGGCCTTGATTTCCCTTTGTTTGGTCAGCAGTAAGACTGTATAACTGACCACACCTGAATACAGCTGAAACTGTATTTTCCTGTGCTTCTATAACAGATGCTCAGGTAATTTCATTTTACATGACTGCCATTTTATGTGAACACATATCCACTTGAATGTATATTCTTCTTTCTCTTTTAGTTCTGGCTCAATTTAGAAAATCATTGTCATCTGTGCTTTGTTCTCTCCATCTCAGCTTTCCTCCTCAGAGCTAGTTTGTGAGTCAAGCCTGAGTCAAATCATTCAGAAGCCTCAGTATCAACTCCATTCTAGGGCAATATTTTTCAACACATAGCCAGTGGACTCCTTGCCTAAAAATTACTTGGGGATCTTATAAAACTGCAAATTTTTTGGCCTTGCTCCAGAATAATCTGAGCAGGTCTGAGGAGGAACATGCATTTTACAAGCAGTTCATCCAACACAAAGCTGCTTCATCACAGATTTTTTGGTTAAGAATGCAACTACTTTATTAAGAATAGTTTGAGGCCGGGCACGGTGGCTCAAGCCTGTAATCCCAGCTCTTTGGGAGGCCGAGACGGGCGGATCACAAGGTCAGGAGATCGAGACCATTCTGGCTAACCCGGTGAAACCCCGTCTCTACTAAAAAATACAAAAAACTAGCTGGGCGAGGTGGCGGGCGCCTGTAGTCCCAGCTACTCGGGAGGCTGAGGCAGGAGAATGGCGTGAGCCCAGAAGGCGGAGCTTGCAGTGAGCTGAGGTCCGGCCACTGTACTCCAGCCTGGGCAACAGAGCAAGACTCCGTCTCATAAAAAAAAAAAAAAAAAAAAAAAAAGAATAGTTTGAATTAAGAGTTAATATCCTTAAGGCCGGGCATGGTGGCTCAAGCCTGTAATCCCAGCACTTTGGGAGGCCGAGACGGGCGGATCACGAGGTCAGGAGATCGAGACCATCCTGGCTAACACGGTGAAACCCCGTCTCTACTAAAAAATACGAAAAAACTAGCTGGGCGAGGTGGCGGGCGCCTGTAGTCCCAGCTACTCCGGAGGCTGAGGCAGGAGAATGGCGTAAACCCGGGAGGCGGAACTTGCAGTGAGCTGAGATCCGGCCACTGCACTCCAGCCTGGGTGACAGAGCAAGACTCTGTCTCAAAAAAAAAAAAAAAGAGTTAATATCCTTAACAACAAAAAGTCTTACAAAACAACAAAAAAAAAACTGAACACAATAGCAAAATGGAGTAATACATAAAACTACACTTCAACAAATAAATACAAATGGCCAATGAACAAAATAATTTAGCTTAACTAATACTTAAATTACATAAGATGTTATTTTTAACTATTTTATATTTACCAGTTTGATTAGTAACAGCTAACACTTATCAATCACTATGTGTTTTCACATAGTGTTGTGAAAAACTATTGTGTTTTACTCAAGTAATCCTCACAACTCTGGAAGAAAGGTGCTATAATTATGTCTATTATAAATTCTCAAAGGTCTCTTTTTTTCTAGAGATAGGGTCTTGCTCTGTTGCCCAGGCTGGAGAGCAGTGGCACAATCATGGCTCATTGCAGCCTAGACCTCCTGGGCTCAACTGATGCTGATACTCCTACCTCAGCTTCCTGAGCAGCTGTGACCACAGGTGTATGCCACAACTCCCAGCTAATTTTTTTAAAATGTTTTTTAGAGAGAGGATTTCACTATGTTGCCCAGGCTGGTCTTGAACTCCTGGGCTCAAGCAATCCTCCCACCTTGGCCCACCAACGTGCTGAGATTATAGGAGTGAGCCACTGCACTCAGCCAGGTCTTACTTCTTATAGCTAATAAGAGTCTGCAATGGAATTCAAACCTAGTTAGTCTGGTTCTGTACTCCATGCCCTTAAACACTATATTATATTGTGGTATAATACATTGGTATTGGTAATGATGGAAACTCTTGGATAGAGCTGAAAGTATTAATTAATATAATCTTTCTGGAGGCAATTTGGCAGTATATATTAAAAGCCTCAAATATATGGATATAGTCTAACCCAATGGTCCCTAACCTTTTTAGCGCCAGGGACTGGTTTCACAGAAGACACTTTTTCATGGACTGGGGGTGAGGGGGTGTGGTTTTGGAATGATTCAAGTGCATTACATTTATTGTGTACTTTATTTCTACTATTATATACATTGTAATATATAGTGAAATAATTATACAGCTCACCATAATGTGGAATCAGTGGGACCCCTAAGCTTGTTTTCCTGCAACCAGACAGTGCCATATGGGGGTGATGGGAAACAGTGACAGATCATCAGGCATTAGATTCTCATAGGCAGCATGCAATCTAAATCCCTTGCATGGACAATTCACAATAGGGTTCATGCCCCTATGAGTGTCTAATGCAGCCACTGATCTGACAGGAGGCAGAGTTCAGGCGGTAATGCGAGTGATGGGGTGCAGCTGTAAATACAGATAAAGTTCACCTGCCATTCACCTCCTGCTGTGTGGCCTGGTTCCTAACGGGCCATGGACCAGTACTGGTCTGTGGCCCAGAGGTTGGGGACCCCTCGTCTAACCCAAAAATTCCATTTCTGAAAATTTATACTAGTACTAATGATGGCAAACTATGAGCATTTACTATGTGCCAGGTATTGTGTTAAGTGCTTTATATGTGTTATCCTATTTAATTCTTACAAAATTTTCCAGATGGGAGACTACACAAATTATAAAGCAATGCGGTAAAATGTTAACAACAGGCGATGCTGACACTGCTGGTCCTTGGACTCTACTTTGAGTAGCAAGGGTGTAGAGGACCCTTAAAACTGCTTAATTCAGTCTAGTGGTAACTTACTTATTAAAGTGGCAAATCTCTATCAAACAAGGCATACTTACGAAGCAAAGGGAATTTTTAATATAGGATCTGAATTGTCAACAGCTAGGCTCCCAGATTTAAAGTGAGGACTGAATTGGGTCAGATGATTTCGAAGAATTCCAACAGCGACTTGTGCGTGTGGATCAAGACTAACTCTGAAAAAGTTAATTAAAAAGTGGTTAATTTTTAGGAGTAATTTATTCAAATTTAACAGGATATGCAAACTATTTTAAATATAAGTCAACAGTTTGAGCTCAGTTAACATACCTGAATATAATAACGCTTCCTGGAGACAAGTTTTCAAATTCTATTTCTTGAATATATTCATTGGGCCCTTTTGTGGCAACTCCAGCTTGTTTAACAATTTTACTTTCATTAAGCTTGAAAAAAATTACATTAAAAAAATCCATTCAACAAACAGTTCTAATGTTCTTAAAATGCTAAACATAGTAGTAAGATGAGAGTCCTAAATACCTGAATATGTTCTCTAATTTCTACTGTGATATCTGGCATTCCATTGATTGAATTCTCATCCTTCCTGTAAGGTTTCGTATTTCTCTCAATAGTTCTAGCTTCAAGAACTACTTCTTCAATTTTGCCTAGGAATATATAAAAACATTTTAACAAGATTTCATATGGAATCATCAAAATTAGGAAGGCTAAAGTGGTTTCAAATAATTTAACTTAAAGTTGAAAAGAAAATATCAGTTAATATTTTTTAGAAGTCTGAAAGTAGATGATTCTACCCAAGGTGCATTTTACATAAAAAAAAAAAATTACGACTTAGTTAACAAAGCTTTTTTTTGAAGTAGAAATGTATCAAAATAATAGCTTAGCTCTGGTGAACAACTACCTAATTTTGAGCAGAAAAAAAGCAAATCACTTGAAAGGCTTACATTTTTTTAAAAAATTGGAATATTTCAGATAAAAAAAAATTAAAATCCAGGTTCCACTTCCTCACTGAAAGAAAAATTCACAAATACAAGTAAAGCGTCCGTGTACTCATTCTTTACTTTCAGAGGTAACCTCAATTCAGTTTGGTGCTCACTACTCCCGGCATTTTCACTACACATGTCTGTTTCCTTAAACAACATGTATTACTTTCCCTACTTCCAAGTTTTATTAAAATGAATTCAAGTTACATATATTTGCAACTTGCTTTTTACTGGTCAACAATGTATTTTTTAGATTCATTCACACTGCTACATCAGCTCTAGCACATTTACTTCAAATGTCAAATAATATTCTACTGTATGAATATACCAAAATACATCTGTTCTATTACGGTTGTCTCCAATTTTTCTCTGTTATAAACAATGTTGCAATAAATATTCTGTGCATATCTTTAAATGGAAATGTATGAAAATTTCCCAGATATACACCTAGGGATAGAACTGCAGGGTCAATGGATTATATAAAATTACAACCTTACTTTAAATAACTTAAACTTTAAGTCATTAATCTGGCAATAGGTAACATAAACTTTTGATCTAGAAATTCTACCTCTGTAAATATACACCAAGAAAATTGTTTAAAAGAAAAAACAATTATCCTTAGTGTATATTTAAAACTTCATAACACTACTAAACATACTAAAGAATATTAAAAAGGGCATAATAACAACGTATGAAACATTTAACAAAACAATAATCACAATTTTGTGGACTGACAAGAGGAAATGTTTTAGGAATGATCCGTGACCAAAACAAAACCAGAGATAATATTGTACATTGTGATTGTTGTCCTATAAAACTAAATATGTACATTAGCAAAGATCAGATAGTGAATATAAATTTGTGAACAATTAAAGAAACTTTTAGGTATTCAGGTTGATAATTTTTAAAAACAGGAACTATGCATACTCAGCAATTAGCAACCAATATAGAATATGATGATTTTTATGGGAATTTTCATTTGGTCAATCAACCAACAAACTTTGACAGCTGCTGCATGAACAGGAGCATGTTATGCTATACCACATATAATAGTAAGACAATAAAATACAGATATCCAGAAAAAAATCAAGTAACATTAAGGACATATCTCAGGGATGTATTTTATAATTTTTGACTCTCTATGCCAAAGGAGTACATAGAGACTATAATTCCTGTATGTTCAGAAGAAAGAGAGATCACTGAACAAAGAAGGTGCAACTATCGACCTTGAAAGATCCAGACAATTCACATAGTATTTGGGAAGAAGTAAAAATACCTATTTGGCTGAAATAGTGGACTGACATAGGGCTAGGATTGTAGATGAGGATGGATTATGGAGAGCCTTAAATATAAGGTTATATTATTTGCCATTTTAGTTTATATATTTGTATGTATGTCTGTGCATACACACAAAGACATATATTTATACACGTATATACATATACACTAACACAAATATATATATTGTTCTGCTAGAAGAGAAATAAATGTTCATTTTACACAAATTAGGAAATAAAATATAAACAAAAATATTTCACAACTCAAAAAATGTTAAGTATTTCTGTCTAGGTTTTGTTCCACCCAGTAAAAATATAAGTTGCCAAAAATTTCTTTCTCTTTTTTTTTTTTTTTTTTGAGACAGGGTCTCACTCTATCACCCAGGCTAGAGTGCAGTGGTGGGATCTGGACTCACTGCAACCACTGCCTCCTGGGCTCAAGCGATCCTCTCACCTCAGCCTCAGGAGTAGCTGAGACTACAGGCATTTGCCACCATGTCCACCTAATTTTTTGTACTTTTTTTGATAGAGACAGAGTTTTACCATAATGCTGAGGCTGGTCTTGAACTCCTGAACTCAAGTGATCTGCCTGCCTCAGCCTCCTGAAGTGTTGGGATTATAGGTGTGAGCCATCATGCCTGGCAAAAGTTTAAATTCTTTTTCTCAAGTACATCCACAGTAGCACTGTGTTATAATATACATGATACATACATGATATATAACTATAACGTTACAGTATAATTTAATATAATGATATAATACAAATACAATAACAATTTTCAGATTGCATTACCAGGGATGCACATTTGAGGCACTTCCTTGCTGTAAAATGAAGTCTTGGGATTCCTGAAAGCAGTTCTAGATACAGCCACAAGAGACTGATGGATGCTAGGTGAGTGTCTTGTTACTGCCACTATGTCTTCATCAACTTGATCCACATACACCTGAGAAGCAGAAAGAGCAACTAGATTAGCTCTCAAACTGGAAAGACTTACTCTGAAATTGAACCTGAAGAAACAAATTTAATAATTTCTTGCCTGAATAAAACCCTTGGCTCCAAGCTCCTGATGAAGCTTATTGATAGCACACCTGGCTGCAATAATGCCGCTTTGGAAATTAACTTCACCTGTATTTGAAGGCAATGCTCCAGGATTCCACTTAGTGTAAAACCGTTCCTCAGAAACCACTGAAATCTAGACAAAGGTAAAATTTAGCATGGATACATTTTAATTATAATGAATTTTTTTGATAAAAATGCCCAAAGTTATTGGTCATGTAGGTTTTAAAAAACAACATATAAACAAACCTGATGAGGCACTAATTCATCATAGCCTCTTGTACTTCCACTAGCACAACATGCCATAGAAACAATTGTAGTACTTGGAAGAGCATCATATGCTGATCTATGCTAGAAGACAACAACAAAGCAAAAGTTTGCTTTCTTTCAAATGCAAAGTGCCATTCTATAGCATAATGAAGTAAAAGGATAATTACATAAATAAATTCATAAGGTAAATTAATTTGCTTTTAAACAAGCAAAACATTCTGAAAACTATGTATTACAAATCAGTTATAAATCTAAGACACTAGTTTGAAGTACATGGAAATGATTGTGACCAAGTGTTAGAGAGTTAAGTATCAAAGCATTCAGCAAAATAAGTACATGAAAAAGATTAGGTGCTTACCACAATAGGACACTCATTATCATGGGTAATATCCATAAACAAGGCATGTGCAATAGCTGGCATTAAAGGCCTCAAACAGGGCTGAACAAAGGATCCAACAGGTTCTCCTCCATATCGGTAAACTAATCTGCCCTCTTCATGACTATTATATGCACTCATTGCCTCTGCAGAGCATTACAGAATATTTTAACAATCTTCATTATTTATGTCCAGGAAGTGGTTAGATTTCTTATCATAAATGATTTTCAAAATAAAGACCACATCAATATTATAAAAAAAAACTGCTTTAAGGATTTAAACAAATGTCTACTAGTTTAAGTGACAAGAAAGTTTTCCCCGTAACTTAACTGGAGAAATGGCTCATGTAAGGAAAAGGGAACATACGTTGTTTACTGGGATGTAAGCTACACAAAATTCAGTGTAAAACATCTAAACTTTACATCATATCTCCCAGTAGAAGATGAAAAACAGGTTTACGTATTTTCAGCAACAAAAAATGGTTTTGTTAGTGAGTCTTCAGTTCATCCTACTGGTCTTTCAATTTGAAATGAGGTACCTTACCCCCAAGCAGAAATTTACACTGATAAAAATAGAATGAGTCATATTAGAATATGTCATACAAACTATTTAAAAGAACATTAACTGTGTTAAAAAATTATTAAGCATTGCATATGAAGCTATTAAATCCTTTAATCTACTTAAACAAAAGCTAAAGTTTTAGATGGGAAATACACTCCAACAAGCCTACCTCTTATTAAGGAACTAATGCCCAGTCTAGTAACAAAGATATTGTCCAGATCTTCACTTCCTGTGAACAGTTCAGCTACTACATATAAATTGGGTTGCAAATTCCTAGCAGCATCCAACATGTACTGTAAAAAGCACAGCGACAAATGTAACAAATAAATGTAACAAAGAGAAAAGCAAGATAGGAGGAAGGAAGGAGACAAAAGGAGGCATGGATTTGACATAGAAAAATATGCAGCAAGATAAAATGGAAATTCAAGAAGAATTTCCAAATAAAATTTCATTGTACATATGTAAGAAAATATCAAACATACCAAAACACATAGAAACAAGAGAATTTATAAAGAGAAGAAAACAGTTAAAAAGGAAGATTAGATTTTGCCAAGATATTGAGACATGAGAGAGAAAAAGAAGAAGAAAAATGTTAGTTTCATATTACTAAATGTAAATCATAACACTACAATTCTGTTAGGCTTTCTCCCTGTTTGCTTATCTATCTATCTATCTATCTATCTATCTATCTATCTATCTATCTATCTATCTATCTATCTATCTATCTATCTATCTATCTATTTATCTATCTATCTATCTATCTATCTATTTTTGAGACCAAGTTTCTTTCTTGTTGCCCAGGCTGGAGTGCAATGGCGAGATCTGAGCTCACCACAACCTCTGCCTTCCAGGTTCAAGCGATTCTCCCGCCTCAGCCTCCTGAGTAGCTGGGATTACAAGCATGTGCCACCACACCCAGCTAATTTTGTATTTTTAGTAGAGACAGGGTTTCTCCACGTTGGTCAGGCTGGTCACAAACTCCCAACCTCAGGTGATCTGCCTGCCTTGGCCTAAAAGTGCTGGGATTACAGACGTGAGCCACTGTGCCAGGGCCTATGTGCTTATTTTTAAAACTTTAATCAGACTTAATTTCCAGGTGGTTGACTAAACAATTATTCACAAATTCCCTGATGAATTACGTAGCTGTTGGAAAGGTTAGGTCTGCCTGACCAGATTGAAGCCAGTTTCTCCTACAGATGATGATAAACCTCTTAAAAACTCTCATTCCTTACAATTTCTACCTGTGTGATTTATATTTAACACTGGTGCTATCTATCTAGCTGTTTATTATAAACACTGGTTTATAATAAAAAATCAGATAGGTTCCAAACTGTTAAACATAACATTTGCACAAAGATTAATAAAATACTTGAAATTCTCTTAGCTAACAAGTAGAATCCTAGTTTTGTAATTTAAAATTAAGTTTGAACATTCTTTTCTGCCATATAATAATCTTAGAAGCATTTTTTTTTTTGCTGTTGCTAAAAGCACAATAAAGCCGTCATTTTTTGGAACTAGACAATGTTCTATCAGCTTAACTAATGTTCACTAAATCCCTCCAAATCAAATCAATTTTTCATCACAGGACTTGAAACATATACATTATAATACTGCTTTAATATTATACAAATAAGATATTTTTCAGGTAAACACACATTTCCAAAGAACACCTAGGTGACACTGGTCACTAGGAAGCTATCAAAAATCTTACAAGCAGTGCTACTGTAGGGTTTCTAAAAATAATAAATTAAAAAAAATCTTATAAGCAGGATGAAAATTATGAGTTTAATTACAAAGTTGTATTAGATAGAAGGTAATATTGTAAGTATTGGCATTGTTCAGAAGTTATTGTAAAGAGCTCAAAGAGGAATAGACAATGTTTATGTTTACACTTATATTTTTATAAATAAAAATTAAATCGATGAGGCTAGACTGGTTTCAATATGCTATAACGTTAATTTTTTTAAATTTTATTTTATTTATTTATTTTTTTAGACAGAGTCTCACTCTGTCGCTACGCTGGAGTGCAGTGGTGTGATCTCAGTTCACTGCAACCCTCACCTCCTGGGTTCAAGTGATTCTCTTGCCTCAGCCTCACGAGTAGCTGGCACTACAGGCGCACACCACTATAATGTGTAATAAGCTATTCACCTTCACAGTCACTTCTAAATATATTGAAAGCAACCTAAAAATAAGAAAAATTAACATTTATGTATTTACAGTAGCCAATACACATTTTATGTATTGTAAACACATTTTATGTATTTACAATAGCGCTCCATATTATCAGAAACAATATGATCAACTTCCCTAAATTAAAATTTTAAAATTAACTAGTTAAATATTTTGCAGCCCAGTATTCCATAACAACTGCATCAAAAGATTGTTAGAATTATGCTAATTATGCAATAGTGATAAACACTACCACCAAATCAATGTCGGTGTCCAACTAGCAAAAGGAAACATTTACCTGCATAGTCTACTTAAGGAAAGCTAGGAAAGAACACTGAATTTCTTTTCTTAATGTAGATAAACTGTTTTTCTGTACCTCAGCTACATGAAGAGGTGTTGAGTGGCAGTTATCAAGACGTACTCCCTGGAAATAAGTTGCAGTTATTTCAGTGTATTTTTTCATGTGTGCCCAGAGAAAAGGACAGTCCTCTGGTTTATTCCCATAGCGCAATTTAACACTGTCTCCCCAGCAAATAAGTTCTCTCCTTAGGTAAACTTCTGAGCCTGTTCAGAAAAGAGATTGCTTTCAATAGTTCAAGAAATAAAACGAAAACAATTACTTCATGGAAACACTGATTTTTAAATTGCTTTGATCATTTCTGCCAGGAATGATATATTGGTTAAAATTGTATCTAAAGTGGTATGAGATAATGTTTTAAAAAATTAATAATAATTTATTTCTCATAGCTACTCTGAAAAAACTCTAGCTTATAGTTTCTTCTAAAAATGTGTCCTCAATTTCAAAAACCCAAGTCACTTCATAAGGGAAAACAGAAATGTTAATATCATAGGCCTTTCAAAACCATAGTTCTACCAAGACATTTAAAGCTCCATTTCCACCCTCCTACTTATTTTCGGCAACAGGTTATATTAGATCCATGGCATACAGCAGAATGGCTTGATTTTGTTTAGAATGGCTAGAAAAAAGAGGGCAGAGATACTTACACCCAAATTTATACTCTTAAAAAAAAGCATAAGATTTCTGAATAAATTCTGATGTCACTAAAATAGACTTCTAGTTTTGAAATGTTAAAAAATAAATATATCAATAAGCTCCTGCAACATTCTTCCTGGTAATGAAATAGCTATAGAAAAACAAGACACTAAGAGTGAGGGGGGACCTCAAACCATTAGGTTCTAGTTTAATTGCCACTGAAATGTCTTAGTACCTCTGGCCAATGAGTGAAAATATCTCTTATGGTAATGTAATTGTAATAGCAGTGGTTTCAAACTTGTTTGTAAAAATGCAATAATATTTTGTCCAAATAAAAGCTTACATAGACCCACAGTATAGAAAATAGATACATAAAAGTTATTCTGTTTGAGAGGATAAAAGGTAGGAAGGCAAAGGAGAGGAAAGAAGATGAACTTCTTTATTTGTTGACTCCATGTTTTCTTTCTCAAATTGTATGTACCTCTGGTACCTTTATTGGTGAGATAGTTTAAAAACCAATAGAATAATGGGGAAGAAAATCAATAAAGCAGATTTTATTTTGACCTTGCCATGAACTATTCTTTCCCTATCCATAGAGAAGTTAAAAATTATATACCTGGTTCAGCAAAGTTTCGAAGAGGATCATCTCCCATTACCCATCCATTGTGTGCCATCAGAAAACAAGCTTTATTTGGGAGATGAATCATAGATTCTTCCACGGAGAAGTCCATTTCTTCAAATGGGAAAGTAAAATACCTATGAAAATATAATTAAATATTAAATCCATACAAAGAAACTCCTTGGAGAGAATATGAATTTGCAACATTAAAACTAAACTTCTTCTCTAATGAATAGAATAAAATTAGTTTGATGCTATTTATAGAAAAAAAGTTCAACATAGGTCAAGAATCTTCAATAGACTTTTTGAGTAAATCTAGTAGAATGTGAGAAATAGGGAGTTAACACAACAGGATAGCTGGCTAACATTTAAAATAATGTTTAAAACTTCATAAAACTATTTTAAAAAATCATTGAGGTAGCCAGGCATGGTGGCTCATGCCTGCAATCCCAGAACTTTGGGAGGCTGAGGCAGGCGGATTACCTGAGGTCAGGAGTTTGAGACCAGCCTGGCCAACATGGGGAAACCCCGTTTCTACTAAAACTACAAAAATTAGCTGGGCATGGTGGTGCACCCCTGTAGCCTGGTTACTTGGGTGGCTGAGGCAGGAGAATCGCTTGAACCCGGGAGGCAGAGGTTGCAGTGAGCTGAGATCGCGCCACTGCACTCCAGCCTGGGTGACACAACGAGGCTCCATCTCAAAAAAAAAAAAAAATATAATTGAGGCATTGATGTTACTTTGCAAAGACGTTTTAAAAAAAGACTCTTAAGTAAAGTTATGCAAAGGCTTTTACTACACTCTAGTTGCCCAACCTATGCTTCATGTCACTTACAAAGTAAGGAGCTAGATGCTTGCTTAAATTGATTAATATTGAATTTATCACTAAGTATGCAGTCCTCCAGAAACATAGAAGTAAATGATAACTATAAATTGGTTCATACTGATGACAGTTTCTCTAACAAAATATTTGCCTAATAAAATGAGTTAATATTAAGCCTATGTCCAAATCAAAACTTCTATTTCAATTTAAGAAATGTACTGAAGTCACATGTTAAAGAAAACATTTAGGTTAATTTCAGATGTTAAATACAATTTTCAATGTTCAACCATCAATAAGAAAAAAAAAAACAACAAAAATGCAACACCTGGTAACTAAAGGATGCTTTCTAGTGACAGGTCCTAGTTTTGGACCATGGCCAGCCAGTCGTTCATAAAACACATTTCCCAAAAGGCAATTAACTGCCTGAAAAACATTAAATTGTGTTAGATCATCATCATCATCAAGACAACAAAAAAATAGTAATAAGATGCAAGGAAAAGCAGCAGTTCAAAAATAAGTAAAACCTGTTCCTGATGATAGTTAATGAGTCGATGCTTCTCTGAATTTAATTCCTCAATTCTCTTACGAAACCAATTACAGCATTCTTCAATTGCTGCTGGCCCATTGCTAGAGCAGATGGAGAAATGCAGATATAGTATTTAATGGCTTTACAGATTCTACATTTAAAAACTTTCTAACAAAGGTCACAGAAACCTTAAATATATTCATCAGGATTTCAATTATGGCTGATGATGTTTTTCAATTGTAAAAATGTTTACACACAAATATAGAAACATGGCCAACGCACAGAAAAAGTGGGAAAATGTCATGTGCTGAAATAGTAGAATTACAGTGAATTACTTTATGTCATTTTCTATTAAGCATTTTTAATAAGTAGTATGAAAATCATACTAGCCATAAAGGTTTATAAGTAATATTCTTTATTTCACAGAAAAAAACACATTACATACTCATGTGGTATGAAAGTCGTTAGTGCAATGTTCATATCTACAGTACAGCCAAACCGTCTGTATTCAGGATCTTGAATAATCTTAAGATGTTGGTTTGGATCAGACTTGGTTACTCTCCTATTTTCTAAAAGAAAAAAAGATGGTATCTTAAATGCAACTATCCACAAAGATTATAACTGTTACTATTTTCTAATTTGGGGCCTATAATTTTTTCATTGAAAATAAAACAAGTATTTCACAAGTATCGTTCTACCTCCTCTCCTCATCTTGCTGTGTGTGTACACACACACACGAGGTGTGTGGAGAAAGAAACACAGAGAGACAAAAATAACATAAAAGAAAGACACAAAGATTCCCATCAATTCAATCCCAGCACCACTCTTCTGCCTACGTCAGCATTCACTTATTCTATTCTTTTTTTTTTTTTTTTAAAACACATTAAGGACTTTAGTGGAATGTGTTTTCCTCCCATGTGCTACCAATATTCTAACATTAGGAGTTCTTTTTGAAGATTGCTTTCAAAGTTTGCTTCCTAAAGTCTTATTAACAACCTGACTTTCTTTGTATTCTCTAAAAGAAGCACACAGGCTTAATACTTTCTTTCCCTTTTCATCAACCATATTCCTTAGATAATAACTTAAAAATTAAAAGGGAAATAAATAGTTTTTGGGGAAATTTTCACTCTTTTTCTGGAACTTGTTTGTAATAAAATTAAGAATTGGTACAGGATTGCCTCCATTGAACTTGATTTTATATTAACTAATTAATTTGTATCTGGCTTATTCCAAAGAGACTTTGAAATGGCTTATAAAAACACAAAAAAACATAAAATAATGGGTTTCCATAGTGTAGTGGTTATTCATGTTCGCCTCACAAAACAGCATAAAATGCAAATCGATTCTTAAAATCCAGTTTCTAAGGTTCATCTGCAAGAGTAAATATATGAAAACTGCCGCGGGCATGATGGCTAACACCTGTAATCCCAGCATTTTGGGAGGCTGAGGCAGGCGGATCACCTGAGGTCAGGAGTTCGAGACCAGCCAGTTCGAGACCAACATGGAGAAACCCCATCTCTACTAAAAATACAGAATTCGCTGGGTGTGGTGGCACATGCCTGTAATCCCAGCTACTCGGGAGGCTGAGGCAGGAAAATTGCTTGAATTCAGGAAGTGGAGGTTGCAGTGAGTGGAGATCATGCCACTGCACTTCAGCCTAGGCAACAAGAGTGAAACTCCATCTCAAAAAAAAAAAAAAAAAAAAGAACACTGCCAAGAAATGAAATGTTTGAAAAACAGAAAAAGCTATGCCATCAGTATAAACTTTAGTATTTAGTCTTTAGTATTGATAGAATAAAAGAGATGGATCAGTGGAAGAGCACAGATAACAGATGTATATTTTGTATATTACCATACACTATGAAGTATTACGGTGGTACTTCAAATCAGTATAAAAGGATGGATTTTCAACTTAATATAATTTTAAAAATACAGATCAAGTTAAATATCTTCTTTATATAATATACAAAAATAAATTTCAGGTATATTAAATACTCAAATGTAAAAATACAAATTAGAAGAAAAGAGAATGTTGATGGAAGGTCTTTTCTAAGCATGATATAAAATTGGAAGCCATCAGAAATTGAAAAGTTTGACTACATTGAAAAAAAACGTCACCATAAACAAGAGTTGAAAGATCAAGAGCATCCTAGGAGGATATATCTGAGGCCTGTGTAATAATCAATAAAAATGTCAATATAAAAAACAGACAACTCAATAGAAAAATGAGAAGAAACATTAACGGCAATTAATGGAAGAAATATAAATAGCTAATTAACATGTAAAAATATACTTCATTAATAAGCAAATAAATGTAACTTAAAAGGCTGGGCACGGTGGCTCACGCCTGTAATCCCAGCACTCTGGGAGGCCGAGGCAGGCGGATCATGCGGTCAAGAGATCGAGACCATTCTGGCCAACATGGTGAAACCCCGTCTCTACTAAAAATACAAAAATTAGCTAGGTGTGGTGGCGCATGCCTGTAGTTTCAGTTACTTGGGAGGCTGAGGCAGGAGAATCACTTGAACCTGGGAGGTGGAGGTTGCAGTGAGCTGAGATCACACCACTGCACTCTAGCCTGGTGACAAAGCGAGACTCCATCTCAAAAAAAAAAAAGAAAGAAAGAAATGTAAATTAAAATAAGGTTATGTTTCGCCTCATTGACAAACATGATAAAGGTTAATGATATCTAATGTTAGTGATAATATTAAGTTGGTATAACTTGCTGTGAAAATAAATTTATTATATTTGAAATCTATATACCCTTTGACTCAATAATTCCATGTTTAACAATTTATCCTTCAGATTGACTCACGTAAGCAAGTAAACATAACATGTACGGGGACGTATTTTCTGCAGTACAGCTTATGAGACTGGAAGTTTATCCAGGGAAAGGACTTTGTTCTGTTTACCACTGAATCCTCATGCCTGGAGGAATGTCTAGCACACAGCAGTAGGTGGTTCAATGAATATGCATTGAATGAATGAATGAAAAATGAAAAATCTGGAAACAACCTATCAAAAAGGCTAAATAAATTCAAGTACTTTAAAAACAGCATATTGCTATACAGAGGTTAAAAGAAATAATTAGCTATAAATTTATATTGTCAACTAAAAGAACAAGTTGTTGACGGTTTATGTTCTAGTCTTATTTGCATGTGTAAAAATAATATAAATATAAAACTTATACACATACCATATATAGAATTACATACAATTATATATCAAATTGAATTTTTTTCAAGAAGAGTCTTAAATACAAGAAACAATATGTAGTAGCTGAGATGTGGGTTTTGGGAGAGAGGAGGTCATACATTCTATTTTCTGACACATTCGAACTATTGGGCTTTTTCTCTTTATAATGAGCACATATTATTTCACGTAAATAATACAGATTACTGGGGGAAGGGAAGATAGAGGCCCTTTAGTAAAATGAAACAGGAAAAAGGTTAATATTAAAAATTCCTGTACTAAGGTGTTACACAATTGCAAAAGTTGATATATGAAGCTGACTGAGGATCCTAGAGCTCATTCTATTTCAAAGGCACTATTTCTCAGTCCTACTCTAGTTCTTTTTCTGGAAGAGAAAAAAATATTTATTTTAAGATCTTCTCCAAATCCTCACTGCTAGGTTGTCCTACATGAAATGCAGATAGCTCTTAATAATCCTTTCTAATTTGTCTCCTACAAACCCTACTTTCTCATTTCACCTATTTTTTCCTACCCTATTTTGTTGGGGGCACATTACCTTCTTGATTAGTTATGTCCTTAACAGAAGACTCACTTCGTTACCTTTTGTTATCTCACCAATATCTGGCTTCAGTATCACTAGTGGTTAGGTGGCCTTAATAGTGGGGAAAATCAGCTGGAAGCCCCTCTATGTCAGTTAAGATTCTTACCATAGACAACAGGAGACTATCACATCTCTCAGTTTCAAAACTTGTTTCAAGCCATTCTCAGTTGAAATAACCTGTTCTACCTACTTCCCATTCATACATTTAATAACTATATACTGGGTTCCACAGAATTCTGAGCATTCTATGGAACTAACGGTAAGATACAGTACCCAGGGGAAATAATTGTGTTATGTGTTATTATGACGTGCCCTTTAGATGTCTCTGCTAACTCTCAGCTTACAGAATCACAGTTTTATAATATCAACAATAACACAAATATCATACAATGACATATTTAATAATGACATTACGCAAAAGAGTTTTCCCTTTATAATATTAAATTTCTTAAAATTGATAGGAACATTCTAGCATATATCCTTTACCTTGTGTAAGAAGTCTTCTAAATTGCTCAACTGCTTTGTTGATGTCTACTTGGAAAAATTCCCAGAGTTTAAGCTTTGGAAAAATATCCTCCCAAATCATTTTTCGGATGGACTGAAAAATGTCAATAGTTAAAAAACACATATATACATACATTTATTTCAAATCATTTAACCAAATACTGTTTATCATATTAAAATACAGATTGTAAGTAATTTTCAAACATATATTTAATGTGTACTTTAGAAATTTTTTCTGTTTTAGTGTGATACTCCTCTGTACATACTGACATTCATATGGTGATCATTTTCAATCAAAGCAGGTATTCCCTTTTCTTTGTATTTCCCTTCTGCAACATCACAGGAAAAATGCCAAAGTGCTCTGTCTAAAACCCAGGCAGGTTTTAAGTGTGGAGAATTCACAAGATTATAGGCACATTCTGGATGTTCCTGGATCCATTTACTATTAGCAGCTGAAGGAAAAAGGAGACAAAAAGGAATATCTCATAATTAAATTGAAACTGTATCTATGTTAAGTTTAGAGGTGAAATAAAATAGAAACATCTACCACCACTCATTTTTTTCTATATTAGATATCAATATTTTACAATGATACTGTTATAGGAAACATTTTTTCTTTGGTTATGGTATCCTATCATTCGCTTCACCATACTTTTTTTTTTTTAAACTTTAATTCTGCTTAGAAAATCCGATGAAACAAAAAGCAACTCTCTCATAGGTAATACTTTTGTATGGCTAATCCTAAAGCATTAATGAAATATGTTGTTTTGATAAGTTGGATAAAAGCGAGGCTGAGAAAGTGCTAAAAGAAATATGCTCAAGGAATATGAATCTAGCTTACAGTTCAGAATCAGAATCAAGAGTTTGGCAAAGTATTCCAAATATTTAAGCATTGAAGATAATTTGTTTTGGCCAGGCATGGTGGCTCAACCCCAGCACTTTGTGGGAGTGGAAGTAGGATAGCCTGCAGGAGTTCAAGACCAGCTTGGGCAACAAAGTGAAACCCTGTATCTACTTATTTAAAAAAAGATAATTTGTTTTAATTTTAAAATAAAAAAAGAAAGTTACATAGAATTTGTTTGATCTTTAAAATGGACTAATTATCCCTGAATTCATATTGAAGAGCATGAGTGATTAATGTACATAAAACAAAAAGTAGTAACAATTACTGAATATTTACCACATACCAGAAATTGTTCTAAGCAGTTAAATACGCCAATTTATTATTCCTCACTTCCTACCACACAAATTAGGATGTACTGTTAAGTTCTCTTAACAAATGAGGAACTGAAGCACGGAGAGTTAAGTAACTCAGCCCAAGTCATACAGTCAGGAATTAACTTGGCCAAGTCCTTTTTCAGAATGTGCAATCTTAACCACATTGCTCTGCTGCTGAAATGAACGTGTTCATGCTTCATTCACTCAGCTGAGCACTCTTATATAATTTTACAATCATTATTATTTCTAGTTTCAGTCATTTATTTAGTAAATCATTTATTTACTTAGTATTTATTCATACCCATAATAAACACTCAGATGAAGAGAGGCTATGTAAGGAGCAGAGAAGTTGTAATAAAAGTTAAACTGGTAATTCTCAAAACTTGCATCAAGATAGTTCCTCCGAGATTCATCAACACAATCACTGAAATTCAAGGTATTTTTCAAAAACACAAAATGTAGTAATAACTTATATCCAAATAGGATTTTCACTTATAAAGAATAAATATTGGGGCTAGGTGCGCTGGCTCACGCCTGTAATCCCAGCACTTTGGGAGGTCGAGGGGGGAGTATCACTTGAGCCCAGGAGCTGGAGACAGCCTGGGCAACATAGTGAGACCTCATCTCTACAAAATCTTTTAAAAATTAGCTCAGCATGGTGGCATGTGCCTAAAGTCCCAGCTACTCAGGAGGTTAAGGTGGGAGGGCTGCTTGAGCCCAATAAGTGGAGGCTGCAGTGAACTGAGATGGTACCACTGCACTACAGCCTGGGTGACATATAGAATGAGACCCTGTCTCAAAAAAAAAAGAGAATAAATACCAATGCTGCCCTCATTCATTCATTTAGTTTTGAGACAGGGTCTTTCTCTGTCACCCAGGAGTGCAGGAGTGCAGTGGTGCAACCATAGCTCACTGCAGCCTTGAGCTCAAGTGATCCTCCTGCCTCAGCCTCCCAAGTAGTCAGGATGACAAGTGTATGCCAACACACCCTGCTAATTTAAATTTTTCTTTTTTTTGAGACAGAGTCTTGCTTTGTCACCCAGGCTGGAGTACAGTGGCACAATCTCGGCTCACTGTAACCTCCACCTCTTTGGTTCAAGTGATTCTCCTGCCTCATCCTCTGGAGTAGCTGGGATTACAGGCACCCAGCACCATGCCCGGCTAATTTTTGTATTTTTAGTAGAGATGGGTTTTCACCATATTGTCCAGGCTGGTCTCGAATTCATGACCTCAGGTGACCCATCCGCCACGGCCTCCCAAAGTGCTGGGATTACTGGTGTGAGCCACTCCATCCATCCCCAATTTTTAAAACAGCAAAATCCTAAAACTGTTTCTTTTCTCAATATTTTGAAACAAAAATCAACTGTAAAATGAAAGAATTCTAAACAACAGGTAGTGAAAATATTTTTTTCTAATTCTACATGAAAGAAGAGTCAAACTCCAAACTATATTTTAACAAACATCAACATTAAAAAATAAATGTGGACTTTTGGAGTGATACAGGAAGAAACTCAACAAACACTGTCCCCAGCAAAACAATTTGACTGGTGAAAATATTTTAAAAACAATCATTTAGTCTCTGGAAATTATCCTAGGGCATTCAGCATAAGGAGAAACATTCTTGGCATTTGAACCAAGACCTTTTCCAGGGCAATTGGGTTCCCAGTGTTCTTGGCCTGCTACATCTGGGAAAGGATGTCAGCTCCGCAAGTAGGGGCTGGGTGGAGAAAGGGAGATTTTTCTCCACCTGCCTACTTGGAATAGAACTTCTGCAACATGGCCAGGTGCGGTGGCTCACCCCTGTAATCCCAGCACTTTGGGATGCCAAGGCGGGGTGGATCACCTGAGGTCAGGAGTTTGAGACAAACCTGGCCAATATGACGGGACTTCATCTCTACTAAAAATATAAAAATTAGCCAGGCGTGGTGGCTCACACCTGTAATACCGACTACTCGGGAGGCTGAGGCATGAGAATCACTTGAACCCGGGAGGTGGAGGCTGCAGTGAGCTGAGATTGTACCACTGCACTCCAGCCTGGGCGACAGAAGGAGACTCTGTCTCAAAAAAAAAAAAAAAAAAAAAGAGAAAAAAAAAGAACTTCTGCAAGACAGGGCCGGCAGGGAGAATTAGAAACACTCATAGACTGTGCCTCTTAGGGTGAAACTGTAACCCCAGGCTGGAAGTTGGGAGAGACTTGTCAAGTTGTCTCCTCTTGACCACACCTACCAGGAGTGGTGCGCCTGTGATAGAGCTTCCATAACAGAAGCATCTGTGTAAGATAATGGAGCAGGTCTTGGTTCAATCACCAAGGATACTTGTTCTTATTAAGATGTAATAGATTTTCGTATGTTTCTCCATATGCTAAATGTCCATTGGACAATTTCCAGGGGATTTAAGTGATTGTCTTCAAATAATTTTCACCAGTTAGGGTTGTTTCACTGCATAAAGTATGTGAAGCCTTCACATAACCATTCTGGAGGCTGAATTCTGCTAGATAATACTTTTTTTTTTAAAAGAAAACTTGTTTCACAGAAAGGATATTATGATTTGCAACACTTTTCAAGTAAGGCTGTGGCAAGGTTTACTTCTTGTACATTGCATAGAGCCTCTCAAATGTCTCAGAAATATAGTTTGTGGCAGAGACTGCTGCTGTACTCAATTTTATTCTCCCATTCTTTCTTTAGTAATAAAATTCCCAAGGTTCAACTTTACACATAGCTGACAAATTCAAGACTACATTGCAGGTCTCCTTTAAGGTAGGTATGGCAAGAGACAAATTCCTGTGACGCAATGTGAACACGGTAATATATATCGTATCATATCCGAAAAGACAGGACTGCCCTTTCCCCATTTCCACTGGGGAGAATGTGGTAGCAGGAGCTGGAATAGCCATATCTGACTAAGAATTTGAAGCAAAGTGTTGGAGACTGCTGAGCAACATGAGAGAAATTAGTTCCCTATCACCACTGAACTACCATTCTAGTCCAGGAATGCCTATTTAATCTTTTAGTAAGAAATAAATACAATTTTAGCTGTTAGTCCCTATATTTTTCTGTTACAGCTGCTTAAGCCATATCCTAACTCATACAATTTGTAACTCATAAAATGCCATTATGTGGTTTGATAAATTTGATTTCAATAATATTACAGATCTCAAAGTGATTATCAAGACTGTCAAATTTTCCTTTAATTTTTTTACATTATTTTGTAAGAGATGGGGTCTCATTATGTTGCTAAGGCTGGTTTCAAACTCCTGGCCTCAAGTGATCCTCGCACTTCAGCCTCTCAAGTAGCTGGGATTACAGGTGCAAGCGACAGCACCTGGCTTAATAATGTCAAATATTCAAGTGAAGAATACTGAATTCTTGGGTATTGCAAAGTTTTCACTGTAGAATTGGAGGCTTGGTTTCTAGGTACATGCAGAAACACCAAATTTTAGAATGTACCTATTTCTTTACCTAACTTTGCCATTATGATTAGAGATTTTTATTTATATTGATGAACCAGATATATAAGCTTTTAAATATCTTCATAGTTCCTATGGTTACTTGGAGAACTGTTTTATGAAACAGCAGATTATATCTTTTAAATGTTTGGACCAACTAGAATTCTTGTTCTTTACATATGCAAAACAGTGTTTTCCTAACTTTTCTACATTGTAGCATACATGCAAGATAACATTTGTAAGGTAAACTGGGTTAACCCAAAGCTGCTCACGGCCAGGCTTTGTCAGGCTAGGCCAGGCCTTGTCAGGCTAGGCCAGGCCAGGCTCAGCTCCTCTGACAGGTGAGGGGAGGAACCATTTCCTCAAGGATCGCTAGCTGGAAAAATCTGATATATTTTAATAGAATTATATATCACTAAGGAATCTTGGGAACCAAAACAGACTAACTTTAATAAGCTCTTTTAACATGTAGAAGACATAATTTCCAGATACACCTTCTGAGACTTTACTAATAAGTTTCTCTCCAAATAATAGAAGACATTTAGTTTTTTAATATATGCTATAGCACTACAGTACTAGAGCTCCTGCTAATATAGGATCCATGTGTTACTTGAGAAAGTATTAATAGAGTAGTCCCCTCTTATCCTTAAAGGATACCTTCCAAGACTCCAAGTGAATGTGTAAAACTATAGATAGTATCAAACCCTACATATATATTTTTTGATATTGTTTTTTTGATCTGATAACTGAGCAGGCTATTAAGTGACTCGTGGGCAGGTAGTGTTTACAGCATGGATGCACTGGACAAAGGGATGAGTCACATTCCAGGTGGGAGAGAGCAGGAGGGCATGGGAGCTCATCATGTTACTTAAAACAGCATGAAAATTAAAACTTATGAATTGCTTATTTCTGGAATTATTCAATATTTTTGAAATGTGACTGATGGCAGGTAACTGAAACCTCAGAAAGCAAAACTGTGAATAAGGGGGGACTACTGTACTCTAAGTTGAAATATGTGATCATTATGTTCCTTCTATGATCACTCTCCTGTATTTATAAACATCAGATGCAAGATACTTATATATTGACTTTATCCTCAATTAAGAATGTTTTCTTTGAAAGGAAAAATACTAATTTTTTAAATGGTAGGACACCTAATCATCATTTGTGTTTTTAAAATTTATGTTAGCCCCTTTCCTTTCCCTTTCTTTCCTCCCTTCCCTTCTCCTGTTTGTGTGTGTATGTGTGTGTGTATAAATTCTCATCAAAATTAATAAAGGCAGTCAATGAAGCTCATACCAGTATGATTGTAGACAACATCAGTAATACAAATAATATTCCATTCCTTTTTTAATTTTTCCACTAGCTGTCCAACATCATTCCAGGTATACTTTCTATTAGGTCTTGAAAAGTCAGGATTTAATTCTAACTGATTGGCAAGGGAGTAGGATGACCTAGATAGTCCAAGAGTCTGCAATGGGGTAAAATGAATCATGTTGTAGCCTGCAAAACAAATAAAAACCACTGTAAAAACAAACAAACAAAACCAGCCTAAAATGAAGAAAATATAAATTTAAACTTTCTTAATTATAAATAGCAAGGCAAGCACGCTACTAAAAAGAAGTCAAACACCTGGGTTCCAGTACCAAGAGTTTAACAGACTTTAAGCAAGTTTATTTAATCTTTCAAGATATCAGTGTCCTTATATACAAGACAGAGATAATGAGGTAATATTTGAAAAAATTCACACACACTGTCTATTAGAAAATTTATATACTTATGTGTAGTAAATCTATCCTCTACGAGCATATCAACATATGTCTTTCAGCTACTTTTAATGTTCCATAGTACTTGTATTCTGTTTTAGTTATGTCAGTGAACTTCTCATTCCTTTCTTCATATATTATTCAATTTAAAAGCAGAAAATTAAAATTGAGATCAGGGGCAGTGGCTTGCACCTGTAATTCCAGCACTTTGGGAGGCCAAGGCAAGAGGACTGCTTGAGCCCAGGAATTCAAGACCAGCCTGGGCAACACAGTGCAACTTTTGTCTCTACAAAAAATAGATCAGGCCACTGCACTCCAGTCTGGGTGACAGAGTGAGACCTTGTCTTAAAATATATATATATGGCTGGGCACGGTGGTTCATGCCTGTAATCCCAGCACCTTGGGAAGCTGAGGTGGGCATATCACTTGAGGTCAGGAGTTTGAGACCAGCCTGGGCAACATGGTGAAACCCCATCTCTACTAAAAATACAAAAATTAGCCAGGCGTGGTGGTGCATGCCTGTAATCCCAGCTACTAGGGAGGCTGCAACACAGGAATTACTTGAAGCCAGGAGGCTGCAATGAGCTGAGATTGCACCACTGCACTCCAGCCTGGCTGACAGAGTGAGACCCTGTCTCAAAAAAAAAAAAAAAAAAAAAAGAAAAGAAAAAATTAATCTTGCCCTTTGCTTAAGAGTAAAATACAACTTAAGTTTCATTTTGCTCTTGATATGGATGATAGCATATGTCTTCTACACAAAAGATGGTTAAGCAATGCTTGTTGAATTAAAATGATATATAATGATAACACATTTTCCTTCACTTTTCAATAGCTTACTTCTGATTTTTATATGGTAAAGTCCTAGAAATGATAATTATTTCATTATGGAGTTCCTTCATTTCTTAAGATGAACCACAAAATTTGCCATTTTTATAGGTTAAAAATGGTTAAGTATCAAAAATTTAATATGGGCTGGGTGCAGTGGTTCATGTCTATAATCCCAGCACTTTGGGCGGCCGAGGCAGGTGGATCACGAGGTCAGAAGTTTGAGACCAGCCTGGCCAACATGGTGAAACCCGGCCTCTACTAAAAATACAAAAATGAGCTGGGCTTGGTGGTGGGCACCTGTAATCCCAGCTACTCAGGAGGCTGAGGAGGGAGAATCATTTGAACCCAGGAGGTGGAGGTTGCAGTGAGCCAAGATCGCGCCATTGCACTCCAGCCTAGGTGACAGGGCAAGACTCCATCTCAAAAAAAAAAAATTTTTTTTTAATATGGTTCTATCTACTTATATTACCAAATATAATAAGAAACAAAATTAAACGTAGAGGCAAAAAGATATAGTTTGGATTTGTGTCCCTGCCCAAATCTCACTTCAAATTGTAATCCCCAGTGTTGCAGGAGGGGCCTGGTGAGAGAAAGCTGGTGGATTTCCCCCTTGTTCTCATGATAGTGAGTGAGTTTTCACAAGATCTGGTTGTTTAAAAGCATGTAGCACCTCCTGTTTTGTTCTCTTCCTCCTTCTCCAGCCATGTAAGACATGCCTGCTTCCCCTCTGCCTTCTGCCATGACTGTAAGTTTCTTGAGGCCTTCCCAGCCATGCCTCCTGTACAGCCTGCAGAACTGTGAGTCAAACCTCTTTTCTTTATCAATTACCCAGTCTCAGGTAGTTCTTTATAGCAATGAGAGAATGAACTAATACACAAAACTTTTGAAATCTGTATCACAGAAGATAATTACATTTATTTTTTTAAATAAGAAAAAGCAAGCTGACATTACCTGATTCTTTTGCAACCCTAAGTCTGCTTTCCCATTCATCAAAAGGTCCCAAACACTTAGCTAAAAATGTCTGAAGAGTAACACAGTCCAAGGGTAGCATATGATTATCAGCACCAACACGTAAAATGGGGTCCACAACTATGTAACCTCCACCACTTTTCTCATTTCTAAGGGAAAAAACAAAACAAAAACTTTTCAGTCATTGATAGAAAAATAATCCTCATATAATATAGTCTGACTCTAACTAAAAGGTTGTCCCAAATAAAATATATTTATTTCTAAGCACATAAAATCATTTTAAAAGTTGCAACAAAACTTAATGGAAAAGCTACTTTTACCCTTTCACAATCTACATAATTACATGTATAATACACAAAATATCCAATAATGTTGGTTTAATGAAAAATAAGTATACTAAAACCTATCAGTAATAACAACGGCATGCAAATAAACAGCAACCTATAATCAGATTGCATGAAATGACTACAGTTTTTAAGATGTTACTTAAAATACATTTACATGATACTTTAGCTCTGCAATGGGCCATACAATTACCTCCTAGAAATCAAAGAATATTCCATTTGCATATCAAGGAAGCATTGTAAAAATTGCACTGCCATGGTTCATACAGTAACATTTACAAGTTAGGTAACTTCAAATTACAGAATAAATTAACTTTTTTTTTTCTCGCAAACAAAACACCTGACTTACCCTTGAAGGAAATAATACTGAAATGAACCAGATTGCTGTAGATTAAGTTTACAGTATTTATCAGAATCATCTTCTCTTTCTGTTGGATTTTCCCAATCCAGAGAACGGAATTTTTGTCTATTAAATGTTTCTCCAGGAAATGGGTAATTTGTAAACACGGTAACTGCTTTTCCCTGTAAAGTTGGGCCTAATCGGAACTGTAGTTCAAACCCTAAATAAAAAGCACATTTTAATAAACTTATTGTAGGACTTAAATTACCATGATTGAAAAAATACATGTTTTATTTAAAAAACCTTGATTTTTCAATTATGTTTAACATAACTCCACAAACCTAATGCTGTTTTGGCACTACTTTGTATTCCAATTTAGCTGAATTTCATATTTTAGCAAGTATAGTAAACATCATAGAGCTGTCTGCTCTACAATGTCTCTTTCTCCTTCCCCTGGAAACTCATTCCCATTCACATAGCAACTCTGGGATGTGCAAATTTTTATACAACCCCATTTACCATGATCCCCCATCCTCAACCCTGAATTAAGTACCCAGTGGTGGGCATCTGAGGAGAGGCCTTCTCTAGTATTTTTCTAACTGCAACAGAGAAAGCTGGTTTCTCTATGGTGTCAGAAAGTATGTGATAGTATGTAAAACTTGGGAGCTGCCATGGGGCAATTATCTCACCATACTGAGAAAGCTAGTCTTCACTGACAGAAGTCAACCTCTATAAAGGCAGAATTCAGGATTCTAACAGGAGTTCTGAAGGCAACTGAACCTGATTGATGTCTGCTCAAGTCCAGTGATGTGCTAATAAAGATTTAGCAACTGACTAGGGTGGTGGGAACCTCTGACTTGGAGTGTTTGCTGACTTTCTGGTGGAAATAATCCTGACGTGGACAATCTTAAGCTACCAACACGACAACATTGAACGTGGAAGTGGGAAGGGATGTGCACAATCAGCTCTTGTGAGCCAGCATAAGCACCTCCAACACACTACTGCCTATATCCCTATGCTTCATGGTTTAGTTATTAAAGCTGTTCTTGTAATCCTGAGAGCCAATGCATTTATTTCTACTTTTGCCCAAGTTAGGTTATTTTTTAAAAAACACACCTTAGACTTGTGCACTGTGCTGCAAGTATTTTGCCATAAGAGAAAACAAATAAGCACATTACAGTTAAAACTGTACTGTGAAAGAAACGTTTTGGTTGGTTTAAAGCAGACTTTAAACTTCCTTTATAATTATTAGAATATGAAAATACTATGGTCAAGTCTATTAGAAATATAATACATATAAAAGTTAAACATGAATATAACTTTCAATTAGTAATGGGCAATAATAACTGATGAGGCAGGGAAGTTTAGTTCCACTGAGTAAAATCTTTAATATCTAAGGAATTTCTTTGAGAGGGAAAAAACTTTTATATATTTAATATATATTATTTATAATTTATAATCCTTGATTTATTAAACATTCAACAAAGTAATAAAAGAGGATATACTAACAGGAATATTTTCTGTGAAGAAAATACTTCAGTAAGAGACACTAAGAGAATGCTGTATAATGAAACTAAGAATTTCTTCTCTAAGCAACTACATGTACTTTTTCTATAATATAATTTGGCATTAATATATTAAGAATGTTTATACTTTTTGATCTAGGAATTTTATATAGATTTTTTGAGAAAAGTATCAGTGATATAAACAGTGATTATGTATAAAGGAGATATCTATCACAGGCTCATTTATTGAAATTAAATAAACTGACAATAACCTAAATATCTAATGATTGGCAATGATTAAATAAATTATGATAAATCTACAAGTTGGCATATTATAAAGCCATTACAAATCATGTTATCAAAAGATATTTGGCCAGATACAATAGCTCACGCCTGTAATCCCAACACTCTGGGAGGCCGAGGCAGGAGGATCACCTGAGGTCAGAAGTTTGAGACCAGCCTGACCAACATGGCAAAACTCTGTCTCTACTAACAATGCAAAAATAGCTGGGTGTGGTGGTGTCCACCTGTAATCCCAGCTACTTAGGAGGCTGAGGCAGGAGAATTGCTTCAACCCAGGAGGCAGAGGTTGCAGTGAGCCAAGATCGCACGACTGCACTCCAGCATGGGTGACACAGCAAGACTCCATTAAAAAAAGTAATAATAATAACTACTTTTAATTTATTTTATTTTGTTACATTTTACATATTTATGTAGAGCTTTTAAAATATCTTCTGGAAAAAAGTATGGCTGAAACGCGGCAGTAGGCAGGGAGGTAGAGTACGTGCACCATAATACTACTACAAATAGGGGAAAAAGGCAGTTTACAACATTGTTTAGATAGTATAATCCTAATTTTTTAAAAACAAAACACAGAAAAAATGCTTTTTATACATTTGCATAATTTTATAATTGGGGAAATCATTTTAAAATTAGAGTTACAATTATGAAGGGATAGACTAAGAAATAATTACACAAAGAATTAAAACATGAACTAAAATATTTAGTGACTGAGAAGCATAAACATTTACATCTCACAAGAATGACTAAATTTATCATTAGGAGAAATAGTGTCATTTTGAACAAGTACAAATAGCAGAGATTAGCTGTCTGGGTATATGTGTACAACCTGTGCCCCGTTAAGTTTATACAAATATTGTTTTTACAATTACACAAGGATTCAGAGAACTTGCAGTGCAAAGGTTAAAACTCATCTAAAATCTCCAAAATAGTATTTGGATCAGCGCTTTACCTTCAGGAAAAAACCCCAATAATTCCCAAACTAATTCCTTTATTTATATAATATATATGTATGATGTTCTAATAGATTATGTAAATTACAAAACACAAAAGTTAACTTAATGAGATAACATATAAATGAAATAAATAATATGCTTTATTTAGTTCTCACTAAAAATTAATACTGATATCTCTCAGTGAAAACAATGTAACTAAATAAATTTCATTACTTTAAAAAGTCTTGATTTTAATATTTTATAATAAAGTGATTCAAAGATTTCAAGTTCTGTTTATTTTGGGTAAAATCATATAATGATGGAAGAAGCATTTCTAAAAATATATATTCAAAATGCTTTCGCTATAGCAAGGGCTGGCAAAGTATATCCAGCCCAATCCCCATTTCTGTAAATGAAGTTTTACTGGAACACAGCTACATCCATTCATGTATGTTTGCCTATGGCTGCTTTCCTGCTACAATAGGAGTCGAGTCGCTGCAATAGGGAATGCATTGCCTGAAGAGCTACAAAGATTTGCGATCTGAACTTTTACAGGAAAATATGTGCCAAACTCTGCTCCACCGCATCAATTTCCTTTAAAAAAGCACTTAAAACTTTCTCACTCATGTTTACATCAAAGAGTTAAGTTTTTATTTTTTCTGAAAATATTTTCTAAGTATCATACTATCTAAGACTTCTTGCTATTCCTGAAAAGGACAAATCTCAAACACTTTGTAACTCATCTTTTAAGTTTGATCACTTCTGTGAGGTAAAAGAACTATTCTTGGTTACTCTACTTCTCCTTATAAAGTAATATAGAGACTCCATTATTTAAGGTAATATAGGCCGGGCGCGGTGGCTCAAGCCTGTAATCCCAGCACTTTGGGAGGCCGAGGCGGGTGGATCACAAGGTCAGGAGATCGAGACTATCCTGGCTAACATGGTGAAACCCCGTCTCTACTAAAAATACAAAAAACTAGCCGGGCGCGGTAGCGGGCGCCTGTAGTCCCAGCTACTTGGGAGGCTGAGGCGGGAGAATGGCGTGAACCCGGGGGGCGGAGCTTGCAGTGAGCCGAGATCGCGCCACTGCACTCCAGCCTGGGAGACACAGTGAGACTCCGTCTCAAAAAAAAAAAAAAAAAAAAAAAAAAGGTAATATAACCTGTAAAGCTACTTAACCTAGCTTAAGTAAAAGTGCAATTCACGGCAACATACTGCAAACAAATGAGGGTGTGATTGTCAACCCCTTCTAGACCTATAACCTCTACGTTGTCTTCTGAGTATGCCTTTTTTGTTTATAACTTATCTGACATACAAACTGAGAGTGTAATTCATATATTAACATAATTCAATGTTGTTAACACAGACTGAAAAACTAAAATAGGTAGAAAGAAAATAAAATACAGGGAAGAAGGAAAGAAGGGAGGGAGGGAGGGAGGGAGGAAGGGAGGGATAGATGTTACATTTTCCTTCTGCAGCCCAATAGATATATCAGCACATACCCCGAGGGATACACAGCCACTCTGTAGACCTCTAATGCAAATCACTGAAACTAAAATTTTTATATACAGTAAATGAAACATCAGAGGACCTAGAGTAGGTCAGATTCCATGACTAAGTTTGTTAAAATTAGCTGAGGTCATAGCAGTACATGGTGTGGCTATCTTATTCCTCATACTAACGCTAGGATACTTTACTTGTATTAGCCATATCTCTCTTGTAGGCAACTAGTATGATGAGGGATTAAACTATTATTGTAAATAAATATGTTCTATCTTTTCCCCTCCACTCAATTTATAGAAACTCAATCTAATCAAAGAACCTTTATGTATAAATGTTTTCTTTAAAAAATAGTAAAAATTATAAATTTCATCAACCTATTTAAAAGATGGTAGAATTTCAGATTTGGGAAGTACTTATTTTGTTCATTCTTTTTTTTGAGACTGAGTCTCGCTCTGTTGCCCAGGCTGGAGTACAGTGGCGTGATCTTGGCTCACTGCAACCTCTGCCTTCTGGGTTCAAGCGATTATACTGCCTCAGCCTCCTGAATAGCTGCGACTACAGGTGCATGTCACCACACCTGGCTAATTTTTGTATTTTTGGTAGAGATGGGGTTTCACCATGTTGGTCAGGCTGGTCTTGAACTCCTGATCTCAGGTGAACCACCCACCTCGGCCTCCCAAAGTGTGGTATTACAGGAGTAAGCCACCGTGCCGGGTCTGATTTTATTCATTATTCTACCACTAAATGAGATAAGAAATAAAAGAAAAAGCTATGATTTTGTCTAGGAAAGATCATTATTTAGTCTTGTACTTGTTGAATTGGAAGAATCTATAGAAATATCAGTCTTAAAAACGAGGAGGAATTCCTTCTTGTAGAAAAGAGAGAAGGAAAGAAATATGAGGGCTTTGGTGACCAATTAAATATGAAAGAGCTAGAAATTGCCAGTTTTTCTTCACATTTGATTGGTTACCAAGTCCTCTGAACTTTAAAATAACTCATACTTTGTCCTCTCTTTTTCTTTTCTTTTTTTTTGAGTCGGAGTCTCGCTCTGTTGCCCAGGCTGGAGTGCAGTGGCATGATCTTGGCTTACGGCAACTTCTGCCTCCTGGATTCCAGCGATTCTCCTGCCTCAGCCTCCCGAGTAGCTGGGATTATAGGCACCTACCACGATGCCCGGCTAATTTTTGTATTTTTAGGAGAGACAGGGTTTCACCATGTTGGCCAGGCAGGTCTCAAACTCCTGAACTCAGGTGATCCGCCTGCCTTGGCCTCCCAAAGTGCCAAGATTACAGGTGTGAGTTACTGCGCCTGGCCTTGTCCTCTTTTTTTCAGCTCAGACTGTTAAACTCTTTTCTTTAACCAGATGTGTTTTTAAAATAGCCTTCTCAATGCTTCTTGTCTCCAATGTCCCTTCTCTTCAACTCATCTTTCACATTTCAAATTATCTTCTAAAATAATATGATCACACCATTACTGCAAAAATAGGTGACATACTCTAATTTATAACATTTGGATATATTTACCGGTTTTAACCAGAGTTATAAAGTCAGCCACATCATTCTTTTTTCATAAATTCTTCACATTTCCCTCTTCAAATACGTTAGCTGAATTTATAATTTTTGCTAGTTTTAACTAGAGTCTTAGTAATAAATCAACAAGTACTTAACTGTTGTACACTGCACTAGGTTTGTAAGGCTGTCCTTATCCTCACAGAATTTTCATTTTATTTTATTTTATTTATTTCATTTTATATATTTTTTAAGACAGAGTTTTGCTCTTGTTGCCCAGGCTAGAGTGCAACGGCGTGATCTTGGCTCACTGCAACTTCTGCATCCCAGGTTCAAGCGATTCTCCTGCCTCAGCCTTCCAAATAGATGGGATCACAGGCATGCGCTACCACACCTGGCTAATTTTTGTGTTTTTAGTAGAGACGGGGTTTCACCATGTTGAGCAGGTTGGATGGTCTCAAAATCCTCACCTCAGGTGACCCACATGCCTTGGCCTCCCAAAGTGCTGGGATTATAGGCGTGAGCCACCGCGCCAAGGCCTTTTATTTTTGTTTTTTAAAGACAGGGTCTGACTCTGTCACCCAGGCTGGAGGGCAATGTTGGGATCATAGCTCACTACAGCCTTTAACTCCTGGGCTCAAGAGATCCTTCTGCCTCACCCTCCTAAGTTGCTGGGGACCACAGCCAAGCACCATCATGCCCAGCTAATTTTGTTTCTTTTTTTGTAGAGATAAAGTCTTACTATGTTGTCCAAGCTGACCATGAACTCCTGGCCTCAAGTGATCCTCCAGCCTCAGCCTCCCAAAGCACTGAGATTACAAGTGTGAGTCACCTGTCCTCATCAATTCTCACAGATTTTAAACCCTAGTCTGACACTGTAAGACTAACAAGCTTTTAGACACTGCTTCATTATTCAGCACTTAATAGTTCTGTGCTCATTGTGTAGTTGGAAGTCAAAGGAAGCAGACAGTGAAAAATTAGGGAAAGACTTCACAAAGGAGGTAGAATTCTAGCTGAAAGTTGAAACTTAGGCAACACATAGACTGATGGTAAATGGGATTTAACAGTTATAAAGGAATCTGATGGGAGCAGGGGTATAAGGACAGGCATGAGAAAAGCTGCTGAGAAGGGAATTGATAGGGATGACTTGGGCAACTGTAAAGATCTATAACATTAATGATGGAGAATAATGAGATACAATCTTGGTTAAGGAAAGTGTAGTCTCATTACAGAATGTCTTGGAAGTCAGAGAGAGGTATTTAAATTTGATTTTATACATACCACTTAATAAAAAGGGAAGAGACTGCATAAGATTATTCTGGCATCTATATTCAGCCATACAGAATAGACAAGGCAATCAGGGATATTTGGAAAGAAATTGTAAGCTTAAAAAGAGACTGCAGGAAAAAAGAAGAAATCGTCAAAGAAGAATATAAGGTTTCTACCCTGGGAACTATAAAAATGGAGATGCCACGAAATAAACAGGGAAGCTCAGAAATAAAGAAGGATTGAGAATGGGGAGGGGATATTTTTGGACATGCCAGATTTAAGCATATCCAAGTTGAGCTATCCTAATGCTATTCTATTGCATAATATCAGGTTGAAGCCAAGGTCCAGGGTGGGAATACATGGAGTGATTCATATAAATGCCTTATATTTATTTAGGGCTTTGTCACTAGAAATTCATGTATTATTAATTTTGAGTCTCAAAACCTAGAAAGGTAGAACAGAAATTACCACTTTCATTTCACCAATAAATTAATGCTCAGAATCGGGGCCACGTCCGGTGGCTTATGCTTGTAATCCCAGTACTTTGAGAGGCCAAGGAGGGAGGGTTGCTTGAGACCAGGAGTTCAAAATCAACCTGGGCAACATAGTGAGACCCAGTCTACAAAAAAAAAAAAAAAGAAAAAAAAAAAAATTAGCTGGGCATAGTGGTGCATGCCTGTCGTACCAGATACTTGGGAGGCTGAGGCAGGAGAATTGCCTGAGCCTAGGAAGTCAAGGCCACAGTGAGCCGTGATCATGCCACAGCACTCAGCTTGGGCAAGAGAGTAAGACCCTGTTTCAGAAAAAGAGAAAAGAAAAAAAAAGAAATGAACGCTCCAAATTAATGTAACTTGCCCCAAGTCAGCTTGTTAGCCGCAGAGCCAGGAGAATTCTGGCTCTCTACCCTCGTCATCAAACACTGAAAGCTTCCAAGAAGAAGAAAGCTCAAGGCCTTTCCTCCAAAAGGAGTCGTCAGCACAGAGGCAACAGTTGAGGCCATGAGACTATGTAACTAATTCTTTGAAGGAGAACAGAAAAAGAAAGAATTCCTAGCAGATACCCATAATTAATTAAAAAGTGAAAGGAAGAGAGCCCAGTAAGAGACACCAAGTTGACAAGAATACGCAACAGGGTAGGGGGGAAAAAAATCAAAACCAGAAAAGTGCAGAGTCAGGAAAGCCAAAAATGGAGTAGGTACTCAGTGATTTTAAATGCCAAAGTTGGAAAAAGACACGGATTTGGCATGAAGATAACACATTGTGTGTGTGACATTTTTTTTCCAAAAATTTAACTCTTAAAACATTAGGGAAACTAAAAAATTCCTTCGAAGGGTTTACGACTATCAACATCCATTTGGTACATTAATAAGGATGATTGCATTTTTCATATATTACACTTCTTCAATGTTGAAAAATTACAAAGGTGAAGAAAATAAAACATCTATTAACTAGTCTTGTAGAAAAGTAATTTGATCTTTTAAATACAGATCAACTATATTTCAACATAACCAGATAAGCGATTGCACTTTTTATTTGGTAAGAAAATATTTTCAGTTTTTACCTTCTCCACATTTGAGAGGTTTTTGATATACATAAGCAATAGTTTACTATACTTTTTGCTGTAATCTATTTTGTCAATTCAAAGGTTCAACAAAGGAAAGGAGGCAGAGGTATATAAAGGCAAAACTACACACACACCCAAAGCGAAATTACATACGAAGTAATTTATCAAGTTTTAATAGTAAATGTTATTAGAAATGATATGGTCAATCTTCTGATCACATATTTAACTTCAATCTTAAGTGGGAGTTAGTATGCAGAGAAAAGTGAGCTACTTTATCCTTATCCTAACATGAGGGATATAAAATATTTTTAATTTAAATCAACATTCATTAGTGATATATGGAGAACACAGAACTATCTTTGTACAAATCAAGTTTTAGATCTTGGAAATAATATTTATCTTAAACCTTTAAAAAAATTAACAGGACTGCCAATGAATTAAAAGTTTAAAAGATGCAAAGGAGCAAGTCAAACAACTTGCTACTGACCTTGTTCAAGTCTGAAGAGGGTCTTTTCCAGCTTCTCCATTTCGTTCAGAAGTAAAATTCGAATCTGTTTACTGTGCCCCATTTTGGCTTCTGGAGGATTTGAAATCTTTCACAAGAATTAAAAGAACTCCACAGTCGAATGAGTTACCCCTATGAAACAAAAAGGAATTAAAATATCGAACATAACTATTGCCTTAAACTCTCCAGAGCTGACAGCGGCACTTACATGTTCGAAGTGTGTTTTATGCCTAGCAAAGCAACGAAAGAGAACGAATCTTATAACTAATAAGATTCGAGAAGGCAAATTAATAGTTGTTTCCTGCCTTTGAGCGCAACCAATAAAACCGAAATAAAAATGCTGTGTTATAGATTCTTACAATTAAAAACATTAAAAACCTAGAGCATTCTCAGAGAAAAGCAACACATTCGGGAAAGCCTGAAGTCAGGGGGACATTCCCAGCCCCAAGCCACAGGGCTCTGGAGACTCCGAATGGCACTTCTGCTTACAAGAGATTAGTCTGCTCAAAGATAACAGGTGGGCGATCTCCCCATTCCCAAATTCGGGTCGTCAGCCACCAATGGGGAGATGAGAACAGAGGGAAGCAGTTGTTGCCTCTGGAATAGTTGCCGTAGACAGAAGATGTACAGAGCGAGCTATAGATAGAAAGAATGCGCTTCCCCGCGAGGCCAGCGGCATTCCTAGCACTTACGCCGAGAGAGTTATACGTGCGACTTCTGGGGCACTGCAGGACCCGCGACTCTGGTGCTACGGTCGGGGGAGGGGACCAGGAGAAACAGAAGGGGAAAGGCTGGCTGCCCAGCCGCGCACAGAAGCCGCAGCCCAAGGAGGGCCGGGCACCTTGAAGGGCAAAGGGAGGGGCGGCGGGCGGCTGGGGCAGGGCCGAGGAGGCTGGGTGAGGAGCAAGTGGCGTCTCAGCGACTCCGCCTCGCGCGGGGTCCGGGGCACTCCTGGGACCCCACCGGGCCGTGCGCACACTCGCTCCAGGTGGGAGCGGACCAGTCCGCTGGCCCATTTCCGGGAGGCTCGACCCGCTCGCCCCGACCGCTAGTCTCGCGAGAGCGTGGTCACCGCACCGTCTCAGTCGGCTCCGGGCCCAGAGATCTGGAGCCCGCTGCGGCCGAGGCCGGGAGCCGCATTTTCTCCTCGTCACGGGGAGGGTGCGGCGGCCAAGGCGCGGCCTTCCTTTAACAACCTGCGAGCTCACAGTTGCACATGAAAATCCCGCGGTACCAGGCTGCGAGCTAGGTGGAGCTGCACAGTAGGATTTTTTGGTGGGAAGGGCTGAATGGTGAGGGGCAAACGACTGGCTTCTGGTGACTTTTGTACCACCGCGTGATATATTTCTTTGTTTTGATAATTTTTACTTGGCCTAAGTTCTCAGAGCCCTGATTTCTAAGTGTCTAAAATAAGAGTTCCGGCCGGGCACGGTGGCTCACGCCTGTAATCCCAGCACTTTTGGAGGCCAACGCGGGTTGATTACGAGGTCAGGAGTTCAAGACCAGCCTGGCCACGTTGGTGAAACCCTGTCTCTACTAAAAATACAAAAAAAAAAAAAAAAA